>NW_027277663.1:0-25907 GCF_030028105.1 Mobula birostris
GTGTTTCAGTGCAGGAGTTTCAGGGCATGAGATTCAGGGCATGAGATTCAGGGCATGAGTTTCAGGACAGGAAATTCAGGGCATGAGTTTCAGGGCATGAGTTTCCGGGCAGGAGTTTCAGGGCATGTGATTCAGGGCGTGAGTTTCAGGATATGAGATTCATGGCATGAGTTTCAGTGCAGGAGTTTCAGGGCATGAGATTCAGGGCATGAGTTTCAGAGCATGAGATTCAGGGCATGAGATTCAGGGCATGATTTTCAGGGCAGGAGATTCAGGGCAGGTGTTTCAGTGCAGGAGTTTCAGGGCATGAGATTCAGGGCATGAGATTCAGGGCATGAGTTTCAGGACAGGAGATTCAGGGCATGAGTTTCAGGGCATGAGATTCAGGGCAGGAGATTCAGGGCAGGTGTTTCAGTGCAGGAGTTTCAGGGCACGAGATTCAGGGCATGAGATTCAGGGCATGAGTTTCAGGGCATGAGTTTCAGGGCATGAGTTTCAGTGCAGGTGTTTCAGGGCATGAGATTCAGGGCATGAGTTTCAGTGCATGAGTTTGAGGGCAGGAGTTTCAAGGCATGAGATTCAGGGCATGAGTTTCAGTGCATGAGTTTGAGGGCAGGAGTTTCAGGGCATGAGATTCAGGGCATGAGTTTCAGGGCATGAGATTCAGGGCAGGTATTTCAGGGCATGTAATTCAGGGCATGAGTTTCTGGGCAGATGATTCAGGGCATGAGTTTTAGGGCATGTGATTCAGGGCATGAGTTTCAGTGCATGAGTTTCAGGGCAGGAGTTTCAGGGTATGTGATGTAGGGCATGAGTTTCAGGGCATGAGATTCAGGGCTTGAGATTCAGGGCATGAGTTTCAGAGCATGAGATTCAGGGCATGAGATTCAGGGCATGATTTTCAGGGCAGGAGATTCAGGGCAGGTGTTTCAGTGCAGGAGTTTCATGGCACGAGATTCAGGGCATGAGATTCCGGGCATGAGTTTCAGTGCATGAGTTTCAGGGCATGAGTTTCAGGGCAGGAGTTTCAGGGCATGTGATTCAAGGCGTGAGTTTCAGGACATGAGGTTCAGGGCATGAGTTTCAGGGCATGAGTTTCAGGGCAGGAGTTTTAGGGCATGTGATTCAGGGCATGAGTTTGAATGCATGAGTTTCAGGGCAGGAGTTTCAGGGTATGTGATTTAGGGCATGAGATTCCGGGCATGAGATTCAGGGCTTGAGTTTCAGGGCATGAGGTTCAGGGCATGAGTTTCAGGTCATGAGATTCAGGGCATGAGTTTCAGTGCAGGAACTTGAGGGCATGAGATTCAGGGCATGAGTTTCAGAGCATGAGATTCAGGGCTTGAGATTCAGGGCATGATTTTCAGGGCAGGAGATTCAGGGCAGGTGTTTCAGTGCAGGAGTTTCAGGGCATGAGATTCAGGGCATGAGTTTCAGGACAGGAAATTCAGGGCATGAGTTTCAGGGCATGAGTTTCTGGGCAGGAGTTTCAGGGCATGTGATTCAGGGCGTGAGTTTCAGGATATGAGATTCATGGCATGAGTTTCAGTGCAGGAGTTTCAGGGCATGAGATTCAGGGCTTGAGTTTCAGGGCATGAGGTTCAGGGCATGAGTTTCAGGTCATGAGATTCAGGGCATGAGTTTCAGTGCAGGAACTTGAGGGGATGAGATTCAGGGCATGAGTTTCAGAGCATGAGATTCAGGGCATGAGATTCAGGGCATGATTTTCAGGGCAGGAGATTCAGGGCAGGTGTTTCAGTGCAGGAGTTTCAGGGCATGAGATTCAGGGCATGAGATTCAGGGCATGAGTTTCAGGACAGGAAATTCAGGGCATGAGTTTCAGGGCATGAGTTTCCGGGCAGGAGTTTCAGGGCATGTGATTCAGGGCGTGAGTTTCAGGATATGAGAATCATGGCATGAGTTTCAGTGCAGGAGTTTCAGGGCATGAGATTCAGGGCATGAGTTTCAGAGCATGAGATTCAGGGCATGAGATTCAGGGCATGAGATTCAAGGCATGAGTTTCAGGACAGGAGATTCAGGGCATGAGTTTCAGGGCATGAGTTTCAGGGCATGAGATTCAGGGCAGGAGATTCAGGGCAGGTGTTTCAGTGCAGGAGTTTCAGGGCACGAGATTCAGGGCATGAGATTCAGGGCATGAGTTTCAGGGCATGAGTTTCAGGGCATGAGTTTCAGGGCAGGAGTTTAAGGGCATGTGATTCAAGGCGTGAGTTTCAGGATATGAGTTTCATGGCATGAGTTTCAGTGCAGGTGTTTCAGGGCATGAGATTCAGGGCATGAGTTTCAGTGCATGAGTTTGAGGGCAGGAGTTTCAAGGCATGAGATTCAGGGCATGAGTTTCAGTGCATGAGTTTGAGGGCAGGAGTTTCAGGGCATGAGATTCAGGGCATGAGTTTCAGGGCATGAGATTCAGGGCAGGTATTTCAGGGCATGTAATTCAGGGCATGAGTTTCTGGGCAGATGATTCAGGGCATGAGTTTTAGGGCATGTGATTCAGGGCATGAGTTTCAGTGCATGAGTTTCAGGGCAGGATTTTCAGGGTATGTGATGTAGGGCATGAGTTTCAGGGCATGAGATTCAGGGCTTGAGATTCAGGGCATGAGTTTCAGAGCATGAGATTCAGGGCATGAGATTCAGGGCATGATTTTCAGGGCAGGAGATTCAGGGCAGGTGTTTCAGTGCAGGAGTTTCATGGCACGAGATTCAGGGCATGAGATTCCGGGCATGAGTTTCAGGGCATGAGTTTCAGGGCAGGAGTTTCAGGGCATGTGATTCAAGGCGTGAGTTTCAGGACATGAGGTTCAGGGCATGAGTTTCAGGGCATGAGTTTCAGGGCAGGAGTTTTAGGGCATGTGATTCAGGGCATGAGTTTGAATGCATGAGTTTCAGGGCAGGAGTTTCAGGGTATGTGATTTAGGGCATGAGATTCCGGGCATGAGATTCAGGGCTTGAGTTTCAGGGCATGAGGTTCAGGGCATGAGTTTCAGGTCATGAGATTCAGGGCATGAGTTTCAGTGCAGGAACTTGAGGGCATGAGATTCAGGGCATGAGTTTCAGAGCATGAGATTCAGGGCTTGAGATTCAGGGCATGATTTTCAGTGCAGGAGTTTCAGGGCATGAGATTCAGGGCATGAGATTCAGGGCATGAGTTTCAGGACAGGAAATTCAGGGCATGAGTTTCAGGGCATGAGTTTCAGGGCAGGAGTTTCAGGGCATGTGATTCAGGGCGTGAGTTTCAGGATATGAGATTCATGGCATGAGTTTCAGTGCAGGTGTTTCAGGGCATGAGATTCAGGGCATGAGTTTCAGTGCATGAGTTTGAGGGCAGGAGTTTCAGGGCATGAGATTCAGGGCATGAGTTTCAGGGCATGAGATTCAGGGCAGGTATTTCAGGGCATGTAATTCAGGGCATGAGTTTCTGGGCAGATGATTCAGGGCATGAGTTTTAGGGCATGTGATTCAGGGCATGAGTTTCAGTGCATGAGTTTCAGGGCAGGAGTTTCAGGGCAGGAGTTTCAGGGCATGTGATTCAGGGCGTGAGTTTCAGGATATGAGATTCATGGCATGAGTTTCAGTGCAGGAGTTTCAGGGCATGAGATTCAGGGCTTGAGTTTCAGGGCATGAGGTTCAGGGCATGAGTTTCAGGTCATGAGATTCAGGGCATGAGTTTCAGTGCAGGAACTTGAGGGGATGAGATTCAGGGCATGAGTTTCAGAGCATGAGATTCAGGGCATGAGATTCAGGGCATGATTTTCAGGGCAGGAGATTCAGGGCAGGTGTTTCAGTGCAGGAGTTTCAGGGCATGAGATTCAGGGCATGAGATTCAGGGCATGAGTTTCAGGACAGGAAATTCAGGGCATGAGTTTCAGGTCATGAGTTTCCGGGCAGGAGTTTCAGGGCATGAGATTCAGGGCAGGAGATTCAGGGCAGGTGTTTCAGTGCAGGAGTTTCAGGGCACGAGATTCAGGGCATGAGATTCAGGGCATGAGTTTCAGGGCATGAGTTTCAGGGCATGAGTTTCAGGGCAGGAGTTTAAGGGCATGTGATTCAAGGCGTGAGTTTCAGGATATGAGTTTCATGGCATGAGTTTCAGTGCAGGTGTTTCAGGGCATGAGATTCAGGGCATGAGTTTCAGTGCATGAGTTTGAGGGCAGGAGTTTCAAGGCATGAGATTCAGGGCATGAGTTTCAGTGCATGAGTTTGAGGGCAGGAGTTTCAGGGCATGAGATTCAGGGCATGAGTTTCAGGGCATGAGATTCAGGGCAGGTATTTCAGGGCATGTAATTCAGGGCATGAGTTTCTGGGCAGATGATTCAGGGCATGAGTTTTAGGGCATGTGATTCAGGGCATGAGTTTCAGTGCATGAGTTTCAGGGCAGGAGTTTCAGGGTATGTGATGTAGGGCATGAGTTTCAGGGCATGAGATTCAGGGCTTGAGATTCAGGGCATGAGTTTCAGAGCATGAGATTCAGGGCATGAAATTCAGGGCATGATTTTCAGGGCAGGAGATTCAGGGCAGGTGTTTCAGTGCAGGAGTTTCATGGCACGAGATTCAGGGCATGAGATTCCGGGCATGAGTTTCAGGGCATGAGTTTCAGGGCAGGAGTTTCAGGGCATGTGATTCAAGGCGTGAGTTTCAGGATATGAGATTCACGGCATGAGTTTCAGTGCAGGTGTTTCAGGGCATGAGATTCAGGGCATGAGTTTCAGTGCATGAGTTTGAGGGCAGGAGTTTCAGGGCATGAGATTCAGGGCATGAGTTTCAGGGCATGAGATTCAGGGCAGGTATTTCAGGGCATGTAATTCAGGGCATGAGTTTCTGGGCAGATGATTCAGGGCATGAGTTTTAGGGCATGTGATTCAGGGCATGAGTTTCAGTGCATGAGTTTCAGGGCAGGAGTTTCAGGGTATGTGATTTAGGGCATGAGTTTCAGGGCATGAGATTCAGGGCTTGAGTTTCAGGGCATGAGGTTCAGTGCAGGAGTTTCAGGACATGAGATTCAGGGCATGAGTTTCAGTGCAGTAACTTGAGGTCATGAGATTCAGTGCACGAGTTTCAGAGCGCGAGATTCAGGGCATGAGATTCAGGGCATGAGTTTCAGGGCAGGAGATTCAGGGCAGGTGTTTCAGTGCAGGAGTTTCAGGGCATGAGATTCAGGACATGAGATTCCGGGCATGAGTTTTAGGACAAGAGATTCAGGGCATGAGTTTCAGGGCATGAGTTTCAGGGCATGAGTTTCAGGGCAGGAGTTTCAGGGCATGTAATTCAGGGCGTGAGTTTCAGGATATGAGATTCATGGCATGAGTTTCAGTGCAGGAGTTTCAGGGCATGAGATTCAGGGCATGTGTTTCAGGGCATGAGATTCAGGGCAGGTATTTCAGGGCATGTAATTCAGGGCATGAGTTTCTGGGCAGATGATTCAGGGCATGAGTTTTAAGGCATGTGATTCAGGGCATGAGTTTCAGTGCATGAGTTTCAGGGCAGGAGTTTCACGGTATGTGATTTAGGGCATGAGTTTCAGGGCATGAGATTCAGGGCTTGAGTTTCAGGGCATGAGGTTCAGGGCATGAGTTTCAGGGCATGAGATTCAGGGCATGAGTTTCAGTGCAGGAACTTGAGGGCATGAGATTCAGTGCACGAGTTTCAGAGCATGAGATTCAGGGCATGAGATTCAGGGCATGATTTTCAAGGCAGGAGATTCAGGGCTGGTGTTTCAGTGCAGGAGTTTCAGGGCATGAGATTCAGGGCATGAGATTCAGGGCATGAGTTTCAGGGCATGAGATTCAGGGCAGGTATTTCAGGGCATGTAATTCAGGGCATGAGTTTCTTGGCAGATGATTGAGGGCAAGAATTTTAGGGTATGTGATTCAGGGCATGTAATTCAGGGCATGAGTTTCTGGGCAGATGATTCAGGGCAGGAATTTTAGGGCATGTGATTCAGGGCATGAGTTTCAGTTCATGACTTTCAGGGCAGTAGTTTCAGGGTATGTGATTTAGGGTATGAATTTCAGGGCATGAGATTCAGGGCTTGAGTTTCAGGGCATGAGATTCAGTGCAGGAGTTTTAGGGCATGTATTCAGGGCACGAGTTTGAGTGCATGAGTTTCAGGGCAGGAGTTTCAGGGTATGTGATTTAGGGCATGAGTTTCAGAACATGAGATTCAGGGCATGAGATTCAGGGTATGATTTTCAGGGCAGGAGATTCAGGGCATGAGTTTCAGGGCATGAGATTCAGGGTAGGTATTCCAGGGCATGTAATTCAGGGCATGAGTTTCTGGGCAGATGATTCAGGGCATGAGTTTTAGGGCATGTGATTCAGGGCATGAGTTTCAGTGCATGAGTTTCAGGGCAGGAGTTTCAGGGTATGTGATGTAGGGCATGAGTTTCAGGGCATGAGATTCAGGGCTTGAGATTCAGGGCATGAGTTTCAGAGCATGAGATTCAGGGCATGAGATTCAGGGCATGATTTTCAGGGCAGGAGATTCAGGGCAGGTGTTTCAGTGCAGGAGTTTCAGGGCATGAGATTCAGGGCATTAGATTCAGGGCATGAGTTTCAGGACAGGAGATTCAGGGTATGAGTTTCAGGGCATGAGTTTCAGGGCATGAGATTCAGGGCATGAGATTCAGGGCTTCATTTTCAGGGCAGGAGATTCAGGGCAGGTGTTTCAGTGCAGGAGTTTCATGGCACGAGATTCTGGGCATGAGATTCAGGGCATGAGTTTCAGGGCATGAGTTTCAACGCAGGAGTTTCAGGGCATGTGATTCAAGGCGTGAGTTTCAGGATATGAGATTCATGGCATGAGTTTCAGTGCAGGTGTTTCAGGGCATGAGATTCAGGGATGAGTTTCAGTGCATGAGTTTGAGGGCAGGAGTTTCAAGGCATGAGATTCAGGGCATGAGTTTCAGTGCATGAGTTTCAGAGCGTGAGATTCAGGGCATGAGATTCAGGGCATGAGTTTCAGGGCAGGAGATTCAGGGCAGGTGTTTCAGTGCAGGAGTTTCAGGGCATGAGATTCAGAACATGAGATTCAGGGCATGAGTTTTAGGACAGGAGATTCAGGGCATGAGTTTCAGGGCATGAGTTTCAGGGCATGAGTTTCAGGGCAGGAGTTTCAGGGCATGTATTTCAGGGCGTGAGTTTCAGGATATGAGATTCATGGCATGAGTTTCAGTGCAGGAGTTTCAGGGCATGAGATTCAGGGCATGAGTTTCAGGGCATGAGATTCAGGGCAGGTATTTCAGGGCATGTAATTCAGGGCATGAGTTTCTGGGCAGATGATTCAGGGCATGAGTTTTAGGGCATGTGATTCAGGGCATGAGTTTCAGTGCATGAGTTTCAGGGCAGGAGTTTCAGGGTATGTGATTTAGGGCATGAGTTTCAGGGCATGAGATTCAGGGCTTGAGTTTCAGGGAATGAGGTTCAGGGCATGAGTTTCAGGGCATGAGATTCAGGGCATGAGTTTCAGTGCAGGAACTTGAGGGCATGAGATTCAGTGCACGAGTTTCAGACCATGAGATTCAGGGCATGAGATTCAGGGCATGATTTTTAAGGCAGGAGATTCAGGGCTGGTGTTTCAGTGCAGGAGTTTCAGGGCATGAGATTCAGGGTATGAGATTCAGGGCATGAGATTCAGGGCATGAGTTTCAGGGCATGAGATTCAGGGCTGGTATTTCAGGGCATGTAATTCAGGGCATGAGTTTCTTGGCAGATGATTCAGGGCAGGAATTTTAGGGTATGAGATTCAGGGCATGTAATTCAGGGCATGAGTTTCTGGGCAGATGATTCAGGGCAGGAATTTTAGGGTATGTGATTCAGGGCATGAGTTTCAGTGCATGACTTTCAGGGCAGTAGTTTCAGGGTATGTGATTTAGGGCATGAGTTTCAGGGCATGAGATTCAGGGCTTGAGTTTCAGGGAATGAGGTTCAGGGCATGAGATTCAGGGCATGAGTTTCAGGGCAGGAGTTTCAGGGTATGTGATTTAGGGCATGAGTTTCAGAGCATGAGATTCAGGGCATGAGATTCAGGGTATGATTTTCAGGGCAGGAGATTCAGGGCAGGTGATTCAGGGCACGAGTTTGAGTGCATGAGTTTCAGGGCAGGAGTTTCAGGGTATGTGATTTAGGGCATGAGTTTCAGAGCATGAGATTCAGGGCATGAGATTCAGGGTATGATTTTCAGGGCAGGAGATTCAGGGCAGGTGTTTCAGTGCAGGAGTTTCAGGGCATGAGATTCAGAGCATGGGATTCAGGGCATGACTTTTAGAACAGGAGATTCAGGGCATGAGTTTCAGGGCATGAGTTTCAGGGCATGAGTTTCAGGGCAGGAGTTTCAGGGCATGTAATTCAGGGCGTGAGTTTCAGGATAAGAGATTCATGGCATGAGTTTAAGTGCAGGAGTTTCAGGGCATGAGATTCAGGGCATGAGTTTCAGGGCATGAGATTCAGGGCAGGTATTTCAGGGCATGTAATTCAGGGCATGAGTTTCTGGGCAGATGATTCAGGGCAGGAGTTTTAGGGCATGAGATTCAGGGCCTGAGATTCAGGGCATGAGTTTCAGGGCATGAGATTCAGGGCAGGTATTTCAGGGCATGTAATTCAGGGCATGATTTTCTGGGCAGATGATTCAGGGCAGGAATTTTAGGGCATGTGATTCAGGGCATGAGTTTCAGTGCAGGAACTTGAGGGCATGAGATTCAGTGCACGAGTTTCAGAGCATGAGATTCAGGGCATGAGATTCAGGTCATGGTTTTCAAGGCAGGAGATTCAGGGCAGGTGTTTCAGTGCAGGAGTTTCAGGACATGAGATTCAGGGCATGAGTTTCAGTGCAGTAACTTGAGGTCATGAGATTCAGTGCACGAGTTTCAGAGCGTGAGATTCAGGGCATGAGATTCAGGGCATGAGTTTCAGGGCAGGAGATTCAGGGCAGGTGTTTCAGTGCAGGAGTTTCAGGGCATGAGATTCAGGACATGAGATTCAGGGCATGCGTTTTAGGACAGGAGATTCAGGGCATGAGTTTCAGGGCATGAGTTTCAGGGCATGAGTTTCAGGGCAGGAGTTTCAGGGCATGTAATTCAGGGCGTGAGTTTCAGGATATGAGATTCATGGCATGAGTTTCAGTGCAGGAGTTTCAGGGCATGAGATTCAGGGCATGAGTTTCAGGGCATGAGATTCAGGGCAGGTATTTCAGGGCATGTAATTCAGGGCATGAGTTTCTGGGCAGATGATTCAGGGCATGAGTTTTAGGGCATGTGATTCAGGGCATGAGTTTCAGTGCATGAGTTTCAGGGCAGGAGTTTCAGGGTATGTGATTTAGGGCATGAGTTTCAGGGCATGAGATTCAGGGCTTGAGTTTCAGGGAATGAGGTTCAGGGCATGATTTTTAAGGCAGGAGATTCAGGGCTGGTGTTTCAGTGCAGGAGTTTCAGGGCATGAGATTCAGGGTATGAGATTCAGGCATGAGTTTCAGGGCATGAGATTCAGGGCAGGTATTTCAGGGCATGTAATTCAGGGCATGAGTTTCAGGGCAGGAGTTTTAGGGCATGTGATTCAGGGCACGAGTTTGAGTGCATGAGGTTCAGGGCAGGAGTTTCAGGGTATGTGATTTAGGGCATGAGTTTCAGAGCATGAGATTCAGGGCATGAGATTCAGTGTATGATTTTCAGGGCAGGAGATTCAGGGCAGGTGTTTCAGTGCAGGAGTTTCAGGGCATGAGATTGAGAGCATCAGATTCAGGGCATGAGTTTTAGGACAGGAGATTCAGGGCATGAGTTTCAGGGCATGAGTTTCAGGGCAGGAGTTTCAGGGCATGTAATTCAGCCCGTGAGTTTCAGGATATGAGATTCATGGCATGAGTTTGAGTGCAGGAGTTTCAGGGCATGAGATTCAGGGCATGAGTTTCAGGGCATGAGATTCAGGGCAGGTATTTCAGGGCATGTAATTCAGGGCATGAGTTTCTGGGCAGATGATTCAGGGCAGGAGTTTTAGGGCATGAGATTCAGGGCATGAGATTCAGGGCATGAGTTTCAGGGCATGAGATTCAGGGCAGGTATTGCAGGGCATGTAATTCAGGGCATGATTTTCTGGGCAGATGATTCAGGGCATGAGATTCCGGGCATGAGATTCAGGGCTTGAGTTTCAGGGCATGAGGTTCAGGGCATGAGTTTCTGTGCAGGAACTTGAGGGCATGAGATTCAGGGCATGAGTTTCAGAGCATGAGATTCAGGGCTTGAGATTCAGGGCATGATTTTCAGGGCAGGAGATTCAGGGCAGGTGTTTCAGTGCAGGAGTTTCAGGGCATGAGATTCAGGGCATGAGATTCAGGACAGGAAATTCAGGGCATGAGTTTCAGGGCATGAGTTTCAGGGCAGGAGTTTCAGGGCATGTGATTCAGGGCGTGAGTTTCAGGATATGAGATTCATGGCATGAGTTTCAGTGCAGGAGTTTCAGGGCATGAGATTCAGGGCTTGAGTTTCAGGGCATGAGGTTCAGGGCATGAGTTTCAGGTCATGAGATTCAGGGCATGAGTTTCAGTGCAGGAACTTGAGGGGATGAGATTCAGGGCATGAGTTTCAGAGCATGAGATTCAGGGCATGAGATTCAGGGCATGATTTTCAGGGCAGGAGATTCAGGGCAGGTGTTTCAGTGCAGGAGTTTCAGGGCATGAGATTCAGGGCATGAGATTCAGGGCATGAGTTTCAGGACAGGAAATTCAGGGCATGAGTTTCAGGGCATGAGTTTCCGGGCAGGAGTTTCAGGGCATGTGATTCAGGGCGTGAGTTTCAGGATATGAGATTCATGGCATGAGTTTCAGTGCAGGAGTTTCAGGGCATGAGATTCAGGGCATGAGTTTCAGAGCATGAGATTCAGGGCATGAGATTCAGGGCATGATTTTCAGGGCAGGAGATTCAGGGCAGGTGTTTCAGTGCAGGAGTTTCAGGGCATGAGATTCAGGGCACGAGATTCAGGGCATGAGATTCCGGGCATGAGTTTCAGGGCATGAATTTCAGGGCATGAGTTTCAGTGCAGGAACTTGAGGGCATGAGATTCAGTGCACGAGTTTCAGAGCATGAGATTCAGGGCATGAGATTCAGGGCATGATTTTTAAGGCAGGAGATTCAGGGCTGGTGTTTCAGTGCAGGAGTTTCAGGGCATGAGATTCAGGGTATGAGATTCAGGGCATGAGATTCAGGGCATGAGTTTCAGGACAGGAAATTCAGGGCATGAGTTTCAGGGCATGAGTTTCAGGGCAGGAGTTTCAGGGCATGTGATTCAGGGCGTGAGTTTCAGGATATGAGATTCATGGCATGAGTTTCAGTGCAGGAGTTTCAGGGCATGAGATTCAGGGCATGAGTTTCAGAGCATGAGATTCAGGGCATGAGATTCAGGGCATGATTTTCAGGGCAGGAGATTCAGGGCAGGTGTTTCAGTGCAGGAGTTTCAGGGCATGAGATTCAGGGCACGAGATTCAGGGCATGAGATTCCGGGCATGAGTTTCAGGGCATGAATTTCAGGGCATGAGTTTCAGTGCAGGAACTTGAGGGCATGAGATTCAGTGCACGAGTTTCAGAGCATGAGATTCAGGGCATGAGATTCAGGGCATGATTTTTAAGGCAGGAGATTCAGGGCTGGTGTTTCAGTGCAGGAGTTTCAGGGCATGATATTCAGGGTGTGAGATTCAGGGCATGAGTTTCAGGGCATGAGATTCAGGGCAGGTATTTCAGGGCATGTAATTCAGGGCATGAGTTTCAGGGCAGGAGTTTTAGGGCATGTGATTCAGGGCACGAGTTTGAGTGCATGAGGTTCAGGGCAGGAGTTTCAGGGTATGTGATTTAGGGCATGAGTTTCAGAGCATGAGATTCAGGGCATGAGATTCAGTGTATGATTTTCAGGGCAGGAGATTCAGGGCAGGTGTTTCAGTGCAGGAGTTTCAGGGCATGAGATTGAGAGCATCAGATTCAGGGCATGAGTTTTAGGACAGGAGATTCAGGGCATGAGTTTCAGGGCATGAGTTTCAGGGCAGGAGTTTCAGGGCATGTAATTCAGCCCGTGAGTTTCAGGATATGAGATTCATGGCATGAGTTTGAGTGCAGGAGTTTCAGGGCATGAGATTCAGGGCATGAGTTTCAGGGCATGAGATTCAGGGCAGGTATTTCAGGGCATGTAATTCAGGGCATGAGTTTCTGGGCAGATGATTCAGGGCAGGAGTTTTAGGGCATGAGATTCAGGGCATGAGATTCAGGGCATGAGTTTCAGGGCATGAGATTCAGGGCAGGTATTGCAGGGCATGTAATTCAGGGCATGATTTTCTGGGCAGATGATTCAGGGCAGGAAATTTAGGGCATGTGATTCAGGGCATGAGTTTCAGTGCATGAGTTTCAGGGCAGGAGTTTCAGGGTATGTGATTTAGGGCATGAGATTCCGGGCATGAGATTCAGGGCTTGAGTTTCAGGGCATGAGGTTCAGGGCATGAGTTTCTGTGCAGGAACTTGAGGGCATGAGATTCAGGGCATGAGTTTCAGAGCATGAGATTCAGGGCTTGAGATTCAGGGCATGATTTTCAGGGCAGGAGATTCAGGGCAGGTGTTTCAGTGCAGGAGTTTCAGGGCATGAGATTCAGGGCATGAGATTCAGGACAGGAAATTCAGGGCATGAGTTTCAGGGCATGAGTTTCAGGGCAGGAGTTTCAGGGCATGTGATTCAGGGCGTGAGTTTCAGGATATGAGATTCATGGCATGAGTTTCAGTGCAGGAGTTTCAGGGCATGAGATTCAGGGCTTGAGTTTCAGGGCATGAGGTTCAGGGCATGAGTTTCAGGTCATGAGATTCAGGGCATGAGTTTCAGTGCAGGAACTTGAGGGGATGAGATTCAGGGCATGAGTTTCAGAGCATGAGATTCAGGGCATGAGATTCAGGGCATGATTTTCAGGGCAGGAGATTCAGGGCAGGTGTTTCAGTGCAGGAGTTTCAGGGCATGAGATTCAGGGCATGAGATTCAGGGCATGAGTTTCAGGACAGGAAATTCAGGGCATGAGTTTCAGGGCATGAGTTTCAGGGCAGGAGTTTCAGGGCATGTGATTCAGGGCGTGAGTTTCAGGATATGAGATTCATGGCATGAGTTTCAGTGCAGGAGTTTCAGGGCATGAGATTCAGGGCATGAGTTTCAGAGCATGAGATTCAGGGCATGAGATTCAGGGCATGATTTTCAGGGCAGGAGATTCAGGGCAGGTGTTTCAGTGCAGGAGTTTCAGGGCATGAGATTCAGGGCACGAGATTCAGGGCATGAGATTCCGGGCATGAGTTTCAGGGCATGAGTTTCAGGGCAGGAGTTTCAGGGCATGTGATTCAAGGCGTGAGTTTCAGGATATGAGATTCATGGCATGAGTTTCAGTGCAGGTGTTTCAGGGCATGAGATTCAGGGCATGAGTTTCAGTGCATGAGTTTGAGGGCAGGAGTTTCAGGGCATGAGATTCAGGGCATGAGTTTCAGGGCATGAGATTCAGGGCAGGTATTTCAGGGCATGTAATTCAGGGCATGAGTTTCTGGGCAGATGATTCAGGGCATGAGTTTTAGGGCATGTGATTCAGGGCATGAGTTTCAGTGCATGAGTTTCAGGGCATGAGATTCAGGGCTTGAGTTTCAGGGCATGAGGTTCAGTGCAGGAGTTTCAGGACATGAGATTCAGGGCATGAGTTTCAGTGCAGTAACTTGAGGTCATGAGATTCAGTGCACGAGTTTCAGAGCGTGAGATTCAGGGCATGAGATTCAGGGCAGGAGTTTCAGGGCATGTAATTCAGGGCGTGAGTTTCAGGATATGAGATTCATGGCATGAGTTTCAGTGCAGGAGTTTCAGGGCATGAGATTCAGGGCATGTGTTTCAGGGCATGAGATTCAGGGCAGGTATTTCAGGGCATGTAATTCAGGGCATGAGTTTCTGGGCAGATGATTCAGGGCATGAGTTTTAAGGCATGTGATTCAGGGCATGAGTTTCAGTGCATGAGTTTCAGGGCAGGAGTTTCAGGGTATGTGATTTAGGGCATGAGTTTCAGGGCATGAGATTCAGGGCTTGAGTTTCAGGGCATGAGGTTCAGGGCATGAGTTTCAGGGCATGAGATTCAGGGCATGAGTTTCAGTGCAGGAACTTGAGGGCATGAGATTCAGTGCACGAGTTTCAGAGCATGAGATTCAGGGCATGAGATTCAGGGCATGATTTTCAAGGCAGGAGATTCAGGGCTGGTGTTTCAGTGCAGGAGTTTCAGGGCATGAGATTCAGGGCATGAGATTCAGGGCATGAGTTTCAGGGCATGAGATTCAGGGCAGGTATTTCAGGGCATGTAATTCAGGGCATGAGTTTCTTGGCAGATGATTGAGGGCAGGAATTTTAGGGTATGTGATTCAGGGCATGTAATTCAGGGCATGAGTTTCTGGGCAGATGATTCAGGACAGGAATTTTAGGGCATGTGATTCAGGGCATGAGTTTCAGTTCATGACTTTCAGGGCAGTAGTTTCAGGGTATGTGATTTAGGGTATGAATTTCAGGGCATGAGATTCAGGGCTTGAGTTTCAGGGCATGAGATTCAGTGCAGGAGTTTTAGGGCATGTATTCAGGGCACGAGTTTGAGTGCATGAGTTTCAGGGCAGGAGTTTCAGGGTATGTGATTTAGGGCATGAGTTTCAGAACATGAGATTCAGGGCATGAGATTCAGGGTATGATTTTCAGGGCAGGAGATTCAGGGCATGAGTTTCAGGGCATGAGATTCAGGGCAGGTATTCCAGGGCATGTAATTCAGGGCATGAGTTTCTGGGCAGATGATTCAGGGCATGAGTTTTAGGGCATGTGATTCAGGGCATGAGTTTCAGTGCATGAGTTTCAGGGCAGGAGTTTCAGGGTATGTGATGTAGGGCATGAGTTTCAGGGCATGAGATTCAGGGCTTGAGATTCAGGGCATGAGTTTCAGAGCATGAGATTCAGGGCATGAGATTCAGGGCATGATTTTCAGGGCAGGAGATTCAGGGCAGGTGTTTCAGTGCAGGAGTTTCAGGGCATGAGATTCAGGGCATTAGATTCAGGGCATGAGTTTCAGGACAGGAGATTCAGTGTATGAGTTTCAGGGCATGAGTTTCAGGGCATGAGATTCAGGGCATGAGATTCAGGGCTTCATTTTCAGGGCAGGAGATTCAGGGCAGGTGTTTCAGTGCAGGAGTTTCATGGCACGAGATTCTGGGCATGAGATTCAGGGCATGAGTTTCAGGGCATGAGTTTCAGGGCATGAGTTTCAGGGCAGGAGTTTCAGGGCATGTGATTCAAGGCGTGAGTTTCAGGATATGAGATTCATGGCATGAGTTTCAGTGCAGGTGTTTCAGGGCATGAGATTCAGGGATGAGTTTCAGTGCATGAGTTTGAGGGCAGGAGTTTCAAGGCATGAGATTCAGGGCATGAGTTTCAGTGCATGAGTTTCAGAGCGTGAGATTCAGGGCATGAGATTCAGGGCATGAGTTTCAGGGCAGGAGATTCAGGGCAGGTGTTTCAGTGCAGGAGTTTCAGGGCATGAGATTCAGAACATGAGATTCAGGGCATGAGTTTTAGGACAGGAGATTCAGGGCATGAGTTTCAGGGCATGAGTTTCAGGGCAGGAGTTTCAGGGCATGTATTTCAGGGCGTGAGTTTCAGGATATGAGATTCATGGCATGAGTTTCAGTGCAGGAGTTTCAGGGCATGAGATTCAGGGCATGAGTTTCAGGGCATGAGATTCAGGGCAGGTATTTCAGGGCATGTAATTCAGGGCATGAGTTTCTGGGCAGATGATTCAGGGCATGAGTTTTAGGGCATGTGATTCAGGGCATGAGTTTCAGTGCATGAGTTTCAGGGCAGGAGTTTCAGGGTATGTGATTTAGGGCATGAGTTTCAGGGCATGAGATTCAGGGCTTGAGTTTCAGGGAATGAGGTTCAGGGCATGAGTTTCAGGGCATGAGATTCAGGGCATGAGTTTCAGTGCAGGAACTTGAGGGCATGAGATTCAGTGCACGAGTTTCAGACCATGAGATTCAGGGCATGAGATTCAGGGCATGATTTTTAAGGCAGGAGATTCAGGGCTGGTGTTTCAGTGCAGGAGTTTCAGGGCATGAGATTCAGGGTATGAGATTCAGGGCATGAGATTCAGGGCATGAGTTTCAGGGCATGAGATTCAGGGCTGGTATTTCAGGGCATGTAATTCAGGGCATGAGTTTCTTGGCAGATGATTCAGGGCAGGAATTTTAGGGTATGAGATTCAGGGCATGTAATTCAGGGCATGAGTTTCTGGGCAGATGATTCAGGGCAGGAATTTTAGGGTATGTGATTCAGGGCATGAGTTTCAGTGCATGACTTTCAGGGCAGTAGTTTCAGGGTATGTGATTTAGGGCATGAGTTTCAGGGCATGAGATTCAGGGCTTGAGTTTCAGGGAATGAGGTTCAGGGCATGAGATTCAGGGCATGAGTTTCAGGGCAGGAGTTTCGGGGTATGTGATTTAGGGCATGAGTTTCAGAGCATGAGATTCAGGGCATGAGATTCAGGGTATGATTTTCAGGGCAGGAGATTCAGGGCAGGTGATTCAGGGCACGAGTTTGAGTGCATGAGTTTCAGGGCAGGAGTTTCAGGGTATGTGATTTAGGGCATGAGTTTCAGAGCATGAGATTCAGGGCATGAGATTCAGGGTATGATTTTCAGGGCAGGAGATTCAGGGCAGGTGTTTCAGTGCAGGAGTTTCAGGGCATGAGATTCAGAGCATGAGATTCAGGGCATGAGTTTTAGAACAGGAGATTCAGGGCATGAGTTTCAGGGCATGAGTTTCAGGGCATGAGTTTCAGGGCAGGAGTTTCAGGGCATGTAATTCAGGGCGTGAGTTTCAGGATAAGAGATTCATGGCATGAGTTTAAGTGCAGGAGTTTCAGGGCATGAGATTCAGGGCATGAGTTTCAGGGCATGAGATTCAGGGCAGGTATTTCAGGGCATGTAATTCAGGGCATGAGTTTCTGGGCAGATGATTCAGGGCAGGAGTTTTAGGGCATGAGATTCAGGGCCTGAGATTCAGGGCATGAGTTTCAGGGCATGAGATTCAGGGCAGGTATTTCAGGGCATGTAATTCAGGGCATGATTTTCTGGGCAGATGATTCAGGGCAGGAATTTTAGGGCATGTGATTCAGGGCATGAGTTTCAGTGCAGGAACTTGAGGGCATGAGATTCAGTGCACGAGTTTCAGAGCATGAGATTCAGGGCATGAGATTCAGGTCATGGTTTTCAAGGCAGGAGATTCAGGGCAGGTGTTTCAGTGCAGGAGTTTCAGGACATGAGATTCAGGGCATGAGTTTCAGTGCAGTAACTTGAGGTCATGAGATTCAGTGCACGAGTTTCAGAGCGTGAGATTCAGGGCATGAGATTCAGGGCATGAGTTTCAGGGCAGGAGATTCAGGGCAGGTGTTTCAGTGCAGAAGTTTCAGGGCATGAGATTCAGGACATGAGATTCAGGGCATGCGTTTTAGGACAGGAGATTCAGGGCATGAGTTTCAGGGCATGAGTTTCAGGGCATGAGTTTCAGGGCAGGAGTTTCAGGGCATGTAATTCAGGGCGTGAGTTTCAGGATATGAGATTCATGGCATGAGTTTCAGTGCAGGAGTTTCAGGGCATGAGATTCAGGGCATGAGTTTCAGGGCATGAGATTCAGGGCAGGTATTTCAGGGCATGTAATTCAGGGCATGAGTTTCTGGGCAGATGATTCAGGGCATGAGTTTTAGGGCATGTGATTCAGGGCATGAGTTTCAGTGCATGAGTTTCAGGGCAGGAGTTTCAGGGTATGTGATTTAGGGCATGAGTTTCAGGGCATGAGATTCAGGGCTTGAGTTTCAGGGAATGAGGTTCAGGGCATGAGTTTCAGGGCATGAGATTCAGGGCATGAGTTTCAGTGCAGGAACTTGAGGGCATGAGATTCAGTGCACGAGTTTCAGAGCATGAGATTCAGGGCATGAGATTCAGGGCATGATTTTTAAGGCAGGAGATTCAGGGCTGGTGTTTCAGTGCAGGAGTTTCAGGGCATGAGATTCAGGGTATGAGATTCAGGGCATGAGTTTCAGGGCATGAGATTCAGGGCAGGTATTTCAGGGCATGTAATTCAGGGCATGAGTTTCAGGGCAGGAGTTTTAGGGCATGTGATTCAGGGCACGAGTTTGAGTGCATGAGTTTCAGGGCAGGAGTTTCAGGGTATGTGATTTAGGGCATGAGTTTCAGAGCATGAGATTCAGGGCATGAGATTCAGGGTATGATTTTCAGGGCAGGAGATTCAGGGCAGGTGTTTCAGTGCAGGAGTTTCAGGGCATGAGATTCAGAGCATGAGATTCAGGGCATGAGTTTTAGAACAGGAGATTCAGGGCATGAGTTTCAGGGCATGAGTTTCAGGGCATGAGTTTCAGGGCAGGAGTTTCAGGGCATGTAATTCAGGGCGTGAGTTTCAGGATAAGAGATTCATGGCATGAGTTTAAGTGCAGGAGTTTCAGGGCATGAGATTCAGGGCATGAGTTTCAGGGCATGAGATTCAGGGCAGGTATTTCAGGGCATGTAATTCAGGGCATGAGTTTCTGGGCAGATGATTCAGGGCAGGAGTTTTAGGGCATGAGATTCAGGGCCTGAGATTCAGGGCATGAGTTTCAGGGCATGAGATTCAGGGCAGGTATTTCAGGGCATGTAATTCAGGGCATGATTTTCTGGGCAGATGATTCAGGGCAGGAATTTTAGGGCATGTGATTCAGGGCATGAGTTTCAGTGCAGGAACTTGAGGGCATGAGAATCAGTGCACGAGTTTCAGAGCATGAGATTCAGGGCATGAGATTCAGGTCATGGTTTTCAAGGCAGGAGATTCAGGGCAGGTGTTTCAGTGCAGGAGTTTCAGGACATGAGATTCAGGGCATGAGTTTCAGTGCAGTAACTTGAGGTCATGAGATTCAGTGCACGAGTTTCAGAGCGTGAGATTCAGGGCATGAGATTCAGGGCATGAGTTTCAGGGCAGGAGATTCAGGGCAGGTGTTTCAGTGCAGAAGTTTCAGGGCATGAGATTCAGGACATGAGATTCAGGGCATGCGTTTTAGGACAGGAGATTCAGGGCATGAGTTTCAGGGCATGAGTTTCAGGGCATGAGTTTCAGGGCAGGAGTTTCAGGGCATGTAATTCAGGGCGTGAGTTTCAGGATATGAGATTCATGGCATGAGTTTCAGTGCAGGAGTTTCAGGGCATGAGATTCAGGGCATGAGTTTCAGGGCATGAGATTCAGGGCAGGTATTTCAGGGCATGTAATTCAGGGCATGAGTTTCTGGGCAGATGATTCAGGGCATGAGTTTTAGGGCATGTGATTCAGGGCATGAGTTTCAGTGCATGAGTTTCAGGGCAGGAGTTTCAGGGTATGTGATTTAGGGCATGAGTTTCAGGGCATGAGATTCAGGGCTTGAGTTTCAGGGAATGAGGTTCAGGGCATGAGTTTCAGGGCATGAGATTCAGGGCATGAGTTTCAGTGCAGGAACTTGAGGGCATGAGATTCAGTGCACGAGTTTCAGAGCATGAGATTCAGGGCATGAGATTCAGGGCATGATTTTTAAGGCAGGAGATTCAGGGCTGGTGTTTCAGTGCAGGAGTTTCAGGGCATGAGATTCAGGGTATGAGATTCAGGGCATGAGTTTCAGGGCATGAGATTCAGGGCAGGTATTTCAGGGCATGTAATTCAGGGCATGAGTTTCAGGGCAGGAGTTTTAGGGCATGTGATTCAGGGCACGAGTTTGAGTGCATGAGGTTCAGGGCAGGAGTTTCAGGGTATGTGATTTAGGGCATGAGTTTCAGAGCATGAGATTCAGGGCATGAGATTCAGTGTATGATTTTCAGGGCAGGAGATTCAGGGCAGGTGTTTCAGTGCAGGAGTTTCAGGGCATGAGATTGAGAGCATCAGATTCAGGGCATGAGTTTTAGGACAGGAGATTCAGGGCATGAGTTTCAGGGCATGAGTTTCAGGGCAGGAGTTTCAGGGCATGTAATTCAGCCCGTGAGTTTCAGGATATGAGATTCATGGCATGAGTTTGAGTGCAGGAGTTTCAGGGCATGAGATTCAGGGCATGAGTTTCAGGGCATGAGATTCAGGGCAGGTATTTCAGGGCATGTAATTCAGGGCATGAGTTTCTGGGCAGATAATTCAGGGCATGAGTTTCTGGGCAGATGATTCAGGGCAGGAGTTTTAGGGCATGAGATTCAGGGCATGAGATTCAGGGCATGAGTTTCAGGGCATGAGATTCAGGGCAGGTATTGCAGGGCATGTAATTCAGGGCATGATTTTCTGGGCAGATGATTCAGGGCAGGAAATTTAGGGCATGTGATTCAGGGCATGAGTTTCAGTGCATGAGTTTCAGGGCAGGAGTTTCAGGGTATGTGATTTAGGGCATGAGATTCCGGGCATGAGATTCAGGGCTTGAGTTTCAGGGCATGAGGTTCAGGGCATGAGTTTCTGTGCAGGAACTTGAGGGCATGAGATTCAGGGCATGAGTTTCAGAGCATGAGATTCAGGGCTTGAGATTCAGGGCATGATTTTCAGGGCAGGAGATTCAGGGCAGGTGTTTCAGTGCAGGAGTTTCAGGGCATGAGATTCAGGGCATGAGATTCAGGACAGGAAATTCAGGGCATGAGTTTCAGGGCATGAGTTTCAGGGCAGGAGTTTCAGGGCATGTGATTCAGGGCGTGAGTTTCAGGATATGAGATTCATGGCATGAGTTTCAGTGCAGGAGTTTCAGGGCATGAGATTCAGGGCTTGAGTTTCAGGGCATGAGGTTCAGGGCATGAGTTTCAGGTCATGAGATTCAGGGCATGAGTTTCAGTGCAGGAACTTGAGGGGATGAGATTCAGGGCATGAGTTTCAGAGCATGAGATTCAGGGCATGAGATTCAGGGCATGATTTTCAGGGCAGGAGATTCAGGGCAGGTGTTTCAGTGCAGGAGTTTCAGGGCATGAGATTCAGGGCATGAGATTCAGGGCATGAGTTTCAGGACAGGAAATTCAGGGCATGAGTTTCAGGGCAGGAGTTTCAGGGCATGAGATTCAGGGCGTGAGTTTCAGGATATGAGATTCATGGCATGAGTTTCAGTGCAGGAGTTTCAGGGCATGAGATTCAGGGCATGAGTTTCAGAGCATGAGATTCAGGGCATGAGATTCAGGGCATGATTTTCAGGGCAGGAGATTCAGGGCAGGTGTTTCAGTGCAGGAGTTTCAGGGCATGAGATTCAGGGCATGAGATTCAGGGCATGAGTTTCAGGACAGGAGATTCAGGGCATGAGTTTCAGGGCATGAGTTTCAGGGCATGAGATTCAGGGCATGAGATTCAGGGATTCATTTTTAGGGCTGGAGATTCAGGGCAGGTGTTTCAGTGCAGGAGTTTCAGGGCACGAGATTCAGGGCATGAGATTCAGGGCATGAGTTTCAGGGCATGAGTTTCAGGGCATGAGTTTCAGGGCAGGAGTTTCAGGGCATGTGATTCAAGGCGTGAGTTTCAGGATATGAGATTCATGGCATGAGTTTCAGTGCAGGTGTTTCAGGGCATGAGATTCAGGGCATGAGTTTCAGTGCATGAGTTTGAGGGCAGGAGTTTCAAGGCATGAGATTCAGGGCATGAGATTCAGGGCATGAGTTTCAGGGCATGAGATTCAGGGCAGGTATTTCAGGGCATGTAATTCAGGGCATGAGTTTCTGGGCCGATGATTCAGGGCATGAGTTTTAGGGCATGTGATTCAGGGCATGAGTTTCAGTGCATGAGTTTCAGGGCAGGAGTTTCAGGGTATGTGATGTAGGGCATGAGTTTCAGGGCATGAGATTCAGGGCTTGAGATTCAGGGCATGAGTTTCAGAGCATGAGATTCAGGGCATGAGATTCAGGGCATGATTTCCATGGGCAGGAGATTCAGGGCAGGTGTTTCAGTGCAGGAGTTTCAGGGCATGAGATTCAGGGCATGAGATTCAGGGCATGAGTTTCAGGACAGGAGATTCAGGGCATGAGTTTCAGGGCATGAGTTTCAGGGCATGAGATTCAGGGCATGAGATTCAGGGCTTCATTTTCAGGGCAGGAGATTCAGGGCAGGTGTTTCAGTGCAGGAGTTTCATGGCACGAGATTCAGGGCATGAGATTCCGCACATGAGTTTCAGGGCATGAGTTTCAGTGCATGAGTTTGAGGGCAGGAGTTTCAGGGCATGAGATTCAGGGCATGAGTTTCAGGGCATGAGATTCAGGGCAGGTATTTCAGGGCATGTAATTCAGGGCATGAGTTTCTGGGCAGATGATTCAGGGCTTGAGTTTCAGTGCAGGAACTTGAGGGCATGAGATTCAGTGCACGAGTTTCAGGGCATGAGATTCAGGGCTTGAGTTTCAGGGCATGAGGTTCAGGGCATGAGTTTCAGGGCATGAGATTCAGGGCTTGAGTTTCAGTGCAGGAACTTGAGGGCATGAGATTCAGTGCACGAGTTTCAGAGCATGAGATTCAGGGCATGAGATTCAGGTCATGATTTTCAAGGCAGGAGATTCAGGGCAGGTGTTTCAGTGCAGGAGTTTCAGGACATGAGATTCAGGGCATGAGTTTCAGTGCAGTAACTTGAGGTCATGAGATTCAGTGCACGAGTTTCAGAGCGTGAGATTCAGGGCATGAGATTCAGGGCATGAGTTTCAGGGCAGGAGATTCAGGGCAGGTGTTTCAGTGCAGGAGTTTCAGGGCATGAGATTCAGGAGATGAGATTCAGGGCATGAGTTTTAGGACAGGAGATTCAGGGAATGAGTTTCAGGGCATGCGTTTCAAGGCAGGAGTTTCAGGGTATGTAATTCAGGGCGTGAGTTTCAGGATATGAGATTCATGGCATGAGTTTCAGTGCAGGAGTTTCAGGGCATGAGATTCAGGGCATGAGTTTCAGGGCATGAGATTCAGGGCAGATATTTCAGGGCATGTAATTCAGGGCATGAGTTTCTGGGCAGATGATTCAGGGCATGAGTTTTAGGGCATGTGATTCAGGGCATGAGTTTCAGTGCATGAGTTTCAGGGCAGGAGTTTCAGGGTATGTGATTTAGGGCATGAGTTTCAGGGCATGAGATTCAGGGCTTGAGTTTCAGGGAATGAGGTTCAGGGCATGAGTTTCAGGGCATGAGATTCAGGGCATGAGTTTCAGTGCAGGAACTTGAGGGCATGAGATTCAGTGCACGAGTTTCAGAGCATGAGATTCAGGGCATGAGATTCAGGGCATGATTTTTAAGGCAGGAGATTCAGGGCTGGTGTTTCAGTGCAGGAGTTTCAGGGCATGAGATTCAGGGCATGAGATTCAAGGCATGAGTTTCAGGGCATGAGATTCAGGGCAGGTATTTCAGGGCATGTAATTCAGGGCATGAGTTTCTGGGCAGATGATTCAGGGCAGGAATTTTAGGGCATGTGTTTCAGGGCATGTAATTCAGAGCATGAGTTTCTGGGCTGATGATTCAGGGCAGGAATTTTAGGGCATGTGATTCAGGGCATGAGTTTCAGTGCATGAGTTTCAGGGCAGTAGTTTCAGGGTATGTGATTTAGGGTATGAGTTTCAGGGCATGAGATTCAGGGCTTGAGTTTCAGGGCATGAGATTCAGGGCAGGAGTTTTAGGGCATGTGATTCAGGGCACGAGTTTGAGTGCATGAGTTTCAGGGCAGGAGTTTCAGGGTATGTGATTTAGGGCATGAGTTTCAGAGCATGAGATTCAGGGCATGAGATTCAGTGTATGATTTTCAGGGCAGGAGATTCAGGGCAGGTGTTTCAGTGCAGGAGTTTCAGGGCATGAGATTCAGAGCATGAGATTCAGGGCATGAGTTTTAGGACAGGAGATTCAGGGCATGAGTTTCAGGGCATGAGTTTCAGGGCAGGAATTTCAGGGCATGTGATTCAGGGCATGAGTTTCAGTGCATGAGTTTCAGGGCAGTAGTTTCAGGGTATGTGATTTAGGGTATGAGTTTCAGGGCATGAGATTCAGGGCTTGAGTTTCAGGGCATGAGATTCAGGGCAGGAGTTTTAGGGCATGTGATTCAGGGCACGAGTTTGAGTGCATGAGTTTCAGGGCAGGAGTTTCAGGGTATGTGATTTAGGGCATGAGTTTCAGAGCATGAGATTCAGGGCATGAGATTCAGTGTATGATTTTCAGGGCAGGAGATTCAGGGCAGGTGTTTCAGTGCAGGAGTTTCAGGGCATGAGATTCAGAGCATGAGATTCAGGGCATGAGTTTTAGGACAGGAGATTCAGGGCATGAGTTTCAGGGCATGAGTTTCAGGGCAGGAATTTCAGGGCATGTAATTCAGGGCGTGAGTTTCAGGATATGAGATTCATGGCATGAGTTTGAGTGCAGGAGTTTCAGGGCATGAGATTCAGGGCATGAGTTTCAGGGCATGAGATTCAGGGCAGGTATTTCAGGGCATGTAATTCAGGGCATGAGTTTCTGGGCAGATGATTCAGGGCAGGAGTTTTAGGGCATGAGATTCAGGGCATGAGATTCAGGGCATGAGTTTCAGGGCATGAGATTCAGGTCAGGTATTTCAGGGCATGTAATTCAGGGCATGATTTTCTGGGCAGATGATTCAGGGCAGGAATTTTAGTGCATGTGATTCAGGGCATGAGTTTCAGTGCATGAGTTTCAGGGCAGTAGTTTCAGGGTATGTGATTTAGGGCATGAGTTTCAGGGCATGAGATTCAGGGCTTGAGTTTCAGGGCATGAGGTTCAGGGCATGAGTTTCAGGGCATGAGTTTCAGGGCAGGAGTTTTAGGGCATGTGATTCAGGGCATGAGTTTGAATGCATGAGTTTCAGGGCAGGAGTTTCAGGGTATGTGATTTAGGGCATGAGATTCCGGGCATGAGATTCAGGGCTTGAGTTTCAGGGCATGAGGTTCAGGGCATGAGTTTCAGGTCATGAGATTCAGGGCATGAGTTTCAGTGCAGGAACTTGAGGGCATGAGATTCAGGGCATGAGTTTCAGAGCATGAGATTCAGGGCTTGAGATTCAGGGCATGATTTTCAGGGCAGGAGATTCAGGGCAGGTGTTTCAGTGCAGGAGTTTCAGGGCATGAGATTCAGGGCATGAGATTCAGGGCATGAGTTTCAGGACAGGAAATTCAGGGCATGAGTTTCAGGGCATGAGTTTCAGGGCAGGAGTTTCAGGGCATGTGATTCAGGGCGTGAGTTTCAGGATATGAGATTCATGGCATGAGTTTCAGTGCAGGAGTTTCAGGGCATGAGATTCAGGGCTTGAGTTTCAGGGCATGAGGTTCAGGGCATGAGTTTCAGGTCATGAGATTCAGGGCATGAGTTTCAGTGCAGGAACTTGAGGGGATGAGATTCAGGGCATGAGTTTCAGAGCATGAGATTCAGGGCATGAGATTCAGGGCATGATTTTCAGGGCAGGAGATTCAGGGCAGGTGTTTCAGTGCAGGAGTTTCAGGGCATGAGATTCAGGGCATGAGATTCAGGGCATGAGTTTCAGGACAGGAAATTCAGGGCATGAGTTTCAGGGCATGAGTTTCCGGGCAGGAGTTTCAGGGCATGTGATTCAGGGCGTGAGTTTCAGGATATGAGATTCATGGCATGAGTTTCAGTGCAGGAGTTTCAGGGCATGAGATTCAGGGCATGAGTTTCAGAGCATGAGATTCAGGGCATGAGATTCAGGGCATGATTTTCAGGGCAGGAGATTCAGGGCAGGTGTTTCAGTGCAGGAGTTTCAGGGCATGAGATTCAGGGCATGAGATTCAGGGCATGAGTTTCAGGACAGGAGATTCAGAGCATGAGTTTCAGGGCATGAGATTTAGGGCAGGAATTTCAGGGCATGTGATTCAGATAATGAGTTTCTGGG
>NW_027277664.1:0-25905 GCF_030028105.1 Mobula birostris
GAAACTCCTGCCCTCAAACTCATGCACTGAAACTCATTCCCTGAATCTCATGCCCTGAAACTCCTGCACTGAAACTCATGCCATGAATCTCATATCCTGAAACACACGCCATGAATCACATGCCCTGAAACTCCTGCCCTGAAACTCATGGCTGAAACTCATGCCCTGAAACTCCTGCCCTGAATCTCATGCCCTGAATCTCATGCCCTGAAACTCCTGCACTGAAACACCTGCCCTGAATCTCCTGCCCTGAAACTCATGCCCTGAATCTCATGCCCTGAATCTCATGCTCTGAAACTTGTGCACTGAATCTCATGCCCTCAAGTTCCTGCACTGAAACTCATGCCCTGAATCTCATTCCCTGAAACTCATGCCCTGAACCTCATGCCTTGAAACTCAAGCCCTGAATCTCCTACCCTGAAACTCATGCCCTGAATCTCATGCCCTGAAACTCCTGCACTGAAACTCATGCCATGAATCTCATATCCTGAAACTCACGCCCTGAATCACATGCCCTGAAACTCCTGCCCTGAAACTCATGCCCTGAAACTCATGCCCTGAGTCTCATGCCCTGAATCTCCTGTCCTGAAACTCATGCCCTGAATCTCATGCCCTGAATCTCATGCCCTGAAATTCCTGCACTGAAACACCTGCCCTGAATCTCCGGTCCTGAAAATCATGCCCTGAAACTCATGCCCTGAATCTCCTGTCCTGAAACTCATGCCCTGAATCTCATGCCCTGAATCTCATGCCCTGAAACTCCTGCACTGAAACACCTGCCCTGAATCTCCGGTCCTGAAAATCATGCCCTGAATCTCATGCCCTGAATCTCATGCTCTGAAACTCGTGCACTGAATCTCATGCCCTTAAGTTCCTGCACTGAAACTCATGCCCTGAATCTCATGCCCTGAAACTCTTGCCCTGAACCTCATGCCTTGAAACTCAAGCCCTGAATCTCATGCCCTGAAACTCATGCCCTAAATCACATACTCTGAAACTCCTGCCCTGAATCTCATGCCCTGAAACTCCAGCACTGAAACTCATGCCATGAATCTCATGCCCTGAAACTCCTGCCCTGAAACTCATGGCTGAAACTCATGCCCTGAAACTAATGCCCTGAATCTCATGCCCTGAATCTCATGCCCTGAATCTCCTGCACTGAAACACCTGCCCTGAATCACCTGCCCTGAAAATCATGCCCTGAATCTCATGCCCTGAATCTCGTGCACTGAATCTCATGCCCTGAAACTCCTGCCCTGAAACTCATGCCCTGAAACTCATGCCCCGAATCTCATGCCCTGAATCTCATGCCCTGAAACGCCTGCACTGAAACACCTGCCCTGAATCTCATGCCCTGAATCTCATGCTCTGAAACTCTTGCCCTGAACCTCATGCATTGAAACTCAAGCCCTGAATCTCATGCACTGTATCTCATGCCCTCAAGTTCCTGCACTGAAACTCACGCCCTGAATCTCATGCCCTGAAACTCTTGCCATGAACCTCATGCCTTGAAACTCAAGCCCTGAATCTCATGCCCTGAAACTCATGCCCTAAATCACATACCCTGAAACTCCTGCCCTGAAACTCATGCACTGAAACTCATGCCCTGAATTTCATGCCCTGAAGCTCCTGCCCTCAAACTCATGCACTGAAACTCATGCCCTGACTCTCATGCCTTGAAACTCCTGCCCTCAAACTCATGCACTGAAACACATTCCCTGAATCTCATGCCCTGAAACTCCTGCACTGAAACTCATGCCATGAATCTCATATCCTGAAACTCACGCCCTGAATCACATGCCCTGAAACTCCTGCCCTGAAACTCATGGCTGAAACTCATGCCCTTAAACTCATGCCCTGAATCTCATGCCCTGAATCTCATGCCCTGAAAATCCTGCACTGAAACACCTGCCCTGAATCTCCTGCCCTGAAAATCATGCCCTGAATCTCATGCCCTGAATCTCATGCTCTGTAACTCGTGCACTGAATCTCATGCCCTCAAGTTTCTGCACTGAAACTCATGCCCTGAATCCCATGCCCTGAAACTCATGCCCTGAACCTCATGCCTTGAAACTCAAGCCTGAATCTCATGCCCTGAAACTCATGCCCTAAATCACATACCCTGAAACTCCTGCCCTGAAACTCATGCATTGAAACTCATGCCCTGAATCACATGCCCTAAAACTCCTGCCCTGAATCATCTGCCCAGAAACTCATGCCCTGAATTACATGCCCTGAAATACCTGCCCTGAATCTCATGCCCTGAAAGTCATGCCCTGAATCTCATGCCCTGAAACTCCTGCCCCCAAACTCATGCACTGAAACTCATGCCCTGAATCTCATGCCTTGAAACTCCTGCCCTCAAACTCAGGCACTGACGCTCATGCCCTGAATCTCATGCCCTGAAACTCCTGCACTGAAACTCATGCCATGAATCTCATATCCTGAAACTCACGCCCTGAATCACATGCCCTGAAACTCCTGCCTGAAACTCATGGCTGAAACTCATGCCCTGAAACTCCTGCCCTGAATCTCATGCCCTGAATCTCATGCCCTGAAACTCCTGCACTGAAACACCTGCCCTGAATCTCCTGCCCTGAAACTCATGCCCTGAATCTCATGCCCTGAATCTCATGCTCTGAAACTTGTGCACTGAATCTCATGCCCTCAAGTTCCTGCACTGAAACTCATGCCCTGAATCTCATTCCCTGAAACTCATGCCCTGAACCTCATGCCTTGAAACTCAAGCCCTGAATCTCCTACCCTGAAACTCATGCCCTGAATCTCATGCCCTGAAACTCCTGCACTGAAACTCATGCCATGAATCTCATATCCTGAAACTCACGCCCTGAATCACATGCCCTGAAACTCCTGCCCTGAAACTCATGCCCTGAAACTCATGCCCTGAGTCTCATGCCCTGAATCTCCTGTCCTGAAACTCATGCCCTGAATCTCATGCCCTGAATCTCATGCCCTGAAATTCCTGCACTGAAACACCTGCCCTGAATCTCCGGTCCTGAAAATCATGCCCTGAAACTCATGCCCTGAATCTCCTGTCCTGAAACTCATGCCCTGAATCTCATGCCCTGAATCTCATGCCCTGAAACTCCTGCACTGAAACACCTGCCCTGAATCTCCGGTCCTGAAAATCATGCCCTGAATCTCATGCCCTGAATCTCATGCTCTGAAACTCGTGCACTGAATCTCATGCCCTTAAGTTCCTGCACTGAAACTCATGCCCTGAATCTCATGCCCTGAAACTCTTGCCCTGAACCTCATGCCTTGAAACTCAAGCCCTGAATCTCATGCCCTGAAACTCATGCCCTAAATCACATACTCTGAAACTCCTGCCCTGAATCTCATGCCCTGAAACTCCAGCACTGAAACTCATGCCATGAATCTCATGCCCTGAAACTCCTGCCCTGAAACTCATGGCTGAAACTCATGCCCTGAAACTAATGCCCTGAATCTCATGCCCTGAATCTCATGCCCTGAATCTCCTGCACTGAAACACCTGCCCTGAATCACCTGCCCTGAAAATCATGCCCTGAATCTCATGCCCTGAATCTCGTGCACTGAATATCATGCCCTGAAACTCCTGCCCTGAAACTCATGCCCTGAAACTCATGCCCCGAATCTCATGCCCTGAATCTCATGCCCTGAAACGCCTGCACTGAAACACCTGCCCTGAATCTCATGCCCTGAATCTCATGCTCTGAAACTCTTGCCCTGAACCTCATGCATTGAAACTCAAGCCCTGAATCTCATGCACTGTATCTCATGCCCTCAAGTTCCTGCACTGAAACTCACGCCCTGAATCTCATGCCCTGAAACTCTTGCCATGAACCTCATGCCTTGAAACTCAAGCCCTGAATCTCATGCCCTGAAACTCATGCCCTAAATCACATACCCTGAAACTCCTGCCCTGAAACTCATGCACTGAAACTCATGCCCTGAATTTCATGCCCTGAAGCTCCTGCCCTCAAACTCATGCACTGAAACTCATGCCCTGACTCTCATGCCTTGAAACTCCTGCCCTCAAACTCATGCACTGAAACACATTCCCTGAATCTCATGCCCTGAAACTCCTGCACTGAAACTCATGCCATGAATCTCATATCCTGAAACTCACGCCCTGAATCACATGCCCTGAAACTCCTGCCCTGAAACTCATGGCTGAAACTCATGCCCTTAAACTCATGCCCTGAATCTCATGCCCTGAATCTCATGCCCTGAAAATCCTGCACTGAAACACCTGCCCTGAATCTCCTGCCCTGAAAATCATGCCCTGAATCTCATGCCCTGAATCTCATGCTCTGTAACTCGTGCACTGAATCTCATGCCCTCAAGTTTCTGCACTGAAACTCATGCCCTGAATCCCATGCCCTGAAACTCATGCCCTGAACCTCATGCCTTGAAACTCAAGCCCTGAATCTCATGCCCTGAAACTCATGCCCTAAATCACATACCCTGAAACTCCTGCCCTGAAACTCATGCATTGAAACTCATGCCCTGAATCACATGCCCTAAAACTCCTGCCCTGAATCATCTGCCCAGAAACTCATGCCCTGAATTACATGCCCTGAAATACCTGCCCTGAATCTCATGCCCTGAAAGTCATGCCCTGAATCTCATGCCCTGAAACTCCTGCCCCCAAACTCATGCACTGAAACTCATGCCCTGAATCTCATGCCTTGAAACTCCTGCCCTCAAACTCAGGCACTGACGCTCATGCCCTGAATCTCATGCCCTGAAACTCCTGCACTGAAACTCAAGCCATGAATCTCATATCCTGAAACTCACGCCCTGAATCACATGCCCTGAAACTCCTGCCCTGAAACTCATGGCTGAAACTCATGCCCTGAAACTCATGCCCTGAATCTCATGCCCTGAATCTCATGCCCTTTATCTTATGCACTGAAACACCTGCCCTGAATCACCTGCCCTGAAAATCATGCCCTGAATCTCATGCCCTGAATCTCGTGCACTGAATCTCATGCCCTGAAACTCCTGCCCTGAAACTCATGCCCTGAAACTCATGCCCCGAATCTCATGCCCTGAATCTCATGCCCTGAAACGCCTGCACTGAAACACCTGCCCTGAATCTGCTGCCCTGAAAATCATGCCCTGAATCTCATGCCCTGAATCTCATGCTCTGAAACTCGTGAACTGAATCTCATGCCTTGAATCTCATATCCTGAATCTCATGCCCTGAATCTCATGCCCTGAAACTCCTGCACTGAAACACCTGCCCTGAATCTCCTGCCCTGAAAATCATGCCCTGAATCTCATGCCCTGAATCTCATGCTCTGGAACTCTTGCCCTGAACCTCATGCCTTGAAACTCAAGCCCTGAATCTCATGCACTGTATCTCATGCCCTCAAGTTCCTGCACTGAAACTCAAGCCCTGAATCTCATGCCCTGAAACTCATGCCCTAAATCACATACCCTGAAACTGCTGCCCTGAAACTCATGCACTGAAACTCATGCCCTGAATCACATGCCCTAAAACTCCTGCACTGAATCATCTGCCCAGAAACTCATGCCCTGAATGACATGCCCTGAAATACCTGCCCTGAATCTCATGCCCTGAAACTCATGCCCTGAATCTCATGCCCTAAAACTCCTGCCCTCAAACTCATGCACTGAAACTCATGCCCTGAATCTCATGCCTTGAAACTCCTGCCCTCAAACTCATGCACTGAAACTCATTCCCTGAATCTCATGCCCTGAAACTCCTGCACTGAAACTCATGCCATGAATCTCATATCCTGAAACTCACGCCCTGAATCACATGCCGGAAACTCCTGCCCTGAAACTCATGGCTGAAACTCATGCCCTGAAACTCATGCCCTGAATCTCATGCCCTGAATCTCATGCCCTGAAACTCCTGCACTGAAACACCTGCCCTGAATCTCCTGCCCTGAAACTCATGCCCTGAATCTCATGCCCTGAATCTCATGCTCTGTAACTCGGGCACTGAATCTCATGCCCTCAAGTTTCTGCACTGAAACTCATGCCCTGAATCCCATGCCCTGAAACTCATGCCCTGAACCTCATGCCTTGAAACTCAAGCCCTGAATCTCATGCCCTGAAACTCATGCCCTAAATCACATCACCTGAAACTCCTGCCCTGAAACTCATGCACTGAAACTCATGCCCTGAATCACATGCCCTAAAGCTCCTGCCCTGAATCATCTGCCCAGAAACTCATGCCCTGAATTACATGCCCTGAAATACCTGCCCTGAATCTCATGCCCTGAAAGTCATGCCCTGAATCTCATGCCCTGAAACTCCTGCCCTCAAACTCATGCACTGAAACTCATGCCCTGAATCTCATGCCTTGAAACTCCTGCCCTCAAACTCATGCACTGATGCTCATGCCCTGAATCTCATGCCCTGAAACTCCTGCACTGAAACTCATGCCATGAATCTCATATCCTGAAACTCACGCCCTGAATCACATGCCCTGAAACTCCTGCCCTGAAACTCATGGCTGAAACTCATGCCCTGAAACTCATGCCCTGAATCTCATGCCCTGAATCTCATGCCCTTTATCTTATGCACTGAAACACCTGCCCTGAATCACCTGCCCTGAAAATCATGCCCTGAATCTCATGCCCTGAATCTCGTGCACTGAATCTCATGCCCTGAAACTCCTGCCCTGAAACTCATGCCCTGAAACTCATGCCCCGAATCTCATGCCCTGAATCTCATGCCCTGAAACGCCTGCACTGAAACACCTGCCCTGAATCTGCTGCCCTGAAAATCATGCCCTGAATCTCATGCCCTGAATCTCATGCTCTGAAACTCGTGAACTGAATCTCATGCCTTGAATCTCATATCCTGAATCTCATGCCCTGAATCTCATGCCCTGAAACTCCTGCACTGAAACACCTGCCCTGAATCTCCTGCCCTGAAAATCATGCCCTGAATCTCATGCCCTGAATCTCATGCTCTGGAACTCTTGCCCTGAACCTCATGCCTTGAAACTCAAGCACTGAATCTCATGCACTGTATCTCATGCCCTCAAGCTCCTGCACTGAAACTCAAGCCCTGAATCTCATGCCCTGAAACTCATGCCCCAAATCACATACCCTGAAACTCCTGCCCTGAAACTCATGCACTGAAACTCATGCCCTGAATCACATGCCCTAAAACTCCTGCACTGAATCATCTGCCCAGAAACTCATGCCCTGAATTACATGCCCTGAAATACCTGCCCTGAATCTCATGCCCTGAAACTCATGCCCTGAATCTCATGCCCTGAAACTCCTGCCCTCAAACTCATGCACTGAAACTCATGCCCTGAATCTCATGCCTTGAAACTCCTGCCCTCAAACTCATGCACTGAAACTCATTCCCTGAATCTCATGCCCTGAAACTCCTGCACTGAAACTCATGCCATGAATCTCATATCCTGAAACTCACGCCCTGAATCACATGCCCTGAAACTCCTGCCCTGAAACTCATGGCTGAAACTCATGCCCTGAAACTCATGCCCTGAATCTCATGCCCTGAATCTCATGCCCTGAAACTCCTGCACTGAAACACCTGCCCTGAAACTCATGCCCTGAATCTCATGCCCTGAATCTCATGCTCTGAAACTCCTGCACTGAATCTCATGCCCTCAAGTTCCTGCACTGAAACTCATGCCCTGAATCTCATTCCCTGAAACTCATGCCCTGAAACTCATGCCTTGAAACTCAAGCCCTGAATCTCCTACCTTGAAACTCATGCCCTGAATCTCATGCCCTGAAACTCCTGCACTGAAATTCATGCCCTGAATCTCATGCCCTGAAACTCCTGCACTGAAACACCTGCCCTGAATCTCCTGCCCTGAAACTCATGCCCTGAATCTCATGCCCTGAATCTCATGCTCTGAAACTCGTGCACTGAATCTCATGCCCTCAAGTTCCTGCACTGAAACTCATGCCCTGAATTTCATTCCCTGAAACTCATGCCCTGAACCTCATGCCTTGAAACTCAAGCCCTGAATCTCCTACCCTGAAATTCATGCCCTGAATCTCATGCCCTGAAACTCCTGCACTGAAACTCATGCCATGAATCTCATATCCTGAAACTCACGCCCTGAATCACATGCCCTGAAACTCCTGCCCTGAAACTCATTCCCTGAAACTCATGCCCTGAGTCTCACGCCCTGAATCTCCTGTCCTGAAACTCATGCCCTGAATCTCATGCCCTGAATCTCATGCCCTGAAACTCCTGCACTGAAACAACTGCCCTGAATCTCCGGTCCTGAAAATCATGCCCTAAATCTCATGCCCTGAATCTCATGCTCTGAAACTCGTGCACTGAATCTCATGCCCTTAAGTTCCTGCACTGAAACTCATGCCCTGAATCTCATGCCCTGAAACTCTTGCCCTGAACCTCATGCCTTGAAACTCAAGCCCTGAATCTCATGCCCTGAAACTCATGCCCTAATTCACATACCCTGAAACTCCTGCCCTGAATCTCATGCCCTGAAACTCCAGCACTGAAACTCATGCCATGAATCTCATGCCCTGAAACTCCTGCCCTGAAACTCATGGCTGAAACTCATGCCCTGAAACTCATGCCCTGAATCTCATGCCCTGAATCTCATGCCCTGAATCTCCTGCACTGAAACACCTGCCCTGAATCACCTGCCCTGAAAATCATGCCCTGAATCTTATGCCCTGAATCTCGTGCACTGAATCTCATGCCCTGAAACTCCTGCCCTGAAACTCATGCCCTGAAACTCATGCCCCGAATCTCATGCCCTGAATCTCATGCCCTGAAACGCCTGCACTGAAACACCTGCCCTGAATCTGCTGCCCTGAAAATCATGCCCTGAATCTCATGCCCTGAATCTCATGCTCTGAAACTCGTGCACTGAATCTCATGCCATGAATCTCATATCCTGAATTTCATGCCCTGAATCTCATGCCCTGAAACTCCTGCACAGAAACACCTGCCCTGAATCTCCTGCCCTGAAAATCATGCCCTGAATCTCATGCCCTGAATCTCATGCTCTGAAACTCTTGCCCTGAACCTCATGCATTGAAACTCAAGCCCTGAATCTCATGCACTGCATCTCATGCCCTCAAGTTCCTGCACTGAAACTCACGCCCTGAATCTCATGCCCTGAAACTCATGCCCTAAATCACATACCCTGAAACTCCTGCCCTGAAACTCATGCACTGAAACTCATGCCCTGAATCTCATGCCCTAAAACTCCTGCCCTGAATCATCTGCCGAGAAACTCATGCCCTTAATTACATGCCCTGAAATACCTGCCCTGAATCTCATGCCTGAAACTCATGCCCTGAATCTCATGCCCTGAAACTCCTGCCCTCAAACTCATGCACTGAAACTCATGCCCTGAATCTCATGCCTTGAAACTCCTGCCCTCAAACTCATGCACTGAAACACATTCCCTGAATCTCATGCCCTGAAACTCCTGCACTGAAACTCATGCCATGAATCTCATATCCTGAAACTCACGCCCTGAATCACATGCCCTGAAACTCCTGCCCTGAAACTCATGGCTGAAACTCATGCCCTGAAACTCATGCCCTGAATCTCATGCCCTGAATCTCATGCCCTGAAACTCCTGCACTGAAACACCTGCCCTGAATCTCCTGCCCTGAAAATCATGCCCTGAATCTCATGCCCTGAATCTCATGCTCTGTAACTCGTGCACTGAATCTCATGCCCTCAAGTTCCTGCACTGAAACTCATGCCCTGAATCTCATGCCCTGAAACTCATGCCCTGAACCTCATGCCTTGAAACTCAAGCCCTGAATCTCATGCCCTGAAACTCATGCCCTAAATCACATACCCTGAAACTCCTGCCCTGAAACTCATGCACTGAAACTCATGCCCTGAATCACATGCCCTAAAACTCCTGCCCTGAATCATCTGCCCAGAAACTCATGCCCTGAATGACATGCCCTGAAATACCTGCCCTGAATCTCATGCCCTGAAACTCATGCCCTGAATCTCATGACCTGAAACTCCTGCCCTCAAACTCATGCACTGAAACTCATGCCCTGAATCTCATGCCTTGAAACTCCTGCCCTCAAACTCATGCACTGAAACTCATGCCCTGAATCTCATGCCCTGAAACTCATGCCCTGAATCTCATGCCCTGAAACTCCTGCACTGAAATTCATGCCCTGAATCTCATGCCCTGAAACTCCTGCACTGAAACACCTGCCCTGAATCTCCTGCCCTGAAACTCATGCCCTGAATCTCATGCCCTGAATCTCATGCTCTGAAACTCGTGCACTGAATCTCATGCCCTCAAGTTCCTGCACTGAAACTCATGCCCTGAATTTCATTCCCTGAAACTCATGCCCTGAACCTCATGCCTTGAAACTCAAGCCCTGAATCTCCTACCCTGAAACTCATGCCCTGAATCTCATGCCCTGAAACTCCTGCACTGAAACTCATGCCATGAATCTCATATCCTGAAACTCACGCCCTGAATCACATGCCCTGAAACTCCTGCCCTGAATCTCCTGTCCTGAAACTCATGCCCTGAATCTCATGCCCTGAATCTCATGCCCTGAAACTCCTGCACTGAAACAACTGCCCTGAATCTCCGGTCCTGAAAATCATGCCCTAAATCTCATGCCCTGAATCTCATGCTCTGAAACTCGTGCACTGAATCTCATGCCCTTAAGTTCCTGCACTGAAACTCATGCCCTGAATCTCATGCCCTGAAACTCTTGCCCTGAACCTCATGCCTTGAAACTCAAGCCCTGAATCTCATGCCCTGAAACTCATGCCCTAATTCACATACCCTGAAACTCCTGCCCTGAATCTCATGCCCTGAAACTCCAGCACTGAAACTCATGCCATGAATCTCATGCCCTGAAACTCCTGCCCTGAAACTCATGGCTGAAACTCATGCCCTGAAACTCATGCCCTGAATCTCATGCCCTGAATCTCATGCCCTGAATCTCCTGCACTGAAACACCTGCCCTGAATCACCTGCCCTGAAAATCATGCCCTGAATCTTATGCCCTGAATCTCGTGCACTGAATCTCATGCCCTGAAACTCCTGCCCTGAAACTCATGCCCTGAAACTCATGCCCCGAATCTCATGCCCTGAATCTCATGCCCTGAAACGCCTGCACTGAAACACCTGCCCTGAATCTGCTGCCCTGAAAATCATGCCCTGAATCTCATGCCCTGAATCTCATGCTCTGAAACTCGTGCACTGAATCTCATGCCATGAATCTCATATCCTGAATTTCATGCCCTGAATCTCATGCCCTGAAACTCCTGCACAGAAACACCTGCCCTGAATCTCCTGCCCTGAAAATCATGCCCTGAATCTCATGCCCTGAATCTCATGCTCTGAAACTCTTGCCCTGAACCTCATGCATTGAAACTCAAGCCCTGAATCTCATGCACTGCATCTCATGCCCTCAAGTTCCTGCACTGAAACTCACGCCCTGAATCTCATGCCCTGAAACTCATGCCCTAAATCACATACCCTGAAACTCCTGCCCTGAAACTCATGCACTGAAACTCATGCCCTGAATCTCATGCCCTAAAACTCCTGCCCTGAATCATCTGCCCAGAAACTCATGCCCTTAATTACATGCCCTGAAATACCTGCCCTGAATCTCATGCCTGAAACTCATGCCCTGAATCTCATGCCCTGAAACTCCTGCCCTCAAACTCATGCACTGAAACTCATGCCCTGAATCTCATGCCTTGAAACTCCTGCCCTCAAACTCATGCACTGAAACACATTCCCTGAATCTCATGCCCTGAATCTCCTGCACTGAAACTCATGCCATGAATCTCATATCCTGAAACTCACGCCCTGAATCACATGCCCTGAAACTCCTGCCCTGAAACTCATGGCTGAAACTCATGCCCTGAAACTCATGCCCTGAATCTCATGCCCTGAATCTCATGCCCTGAAACTCCTGCACTGAAACACCTGCCCTGAATCTCCTGCCCTGAAAATCATGCCCTGAATCTCATGCCCTGAATCTCATGCTCTGTAACTCGTGCACTGAATCTCATGCCCTCAAGTTCCTGCACTGAAACTCATGCCCTGAATCTCATGCCCTGAAACTCATGCCCTGAACCTCATGCCTTGAAACTCAAGCCCTGAATCTCATGCCCTGAAACTCATGCCCTAAATCACATACCCTGAAACTCCTGCCCTGAAACTCATGCACTGAAACTCATGCCCTGAATCACATGCCCTAAAACTCCTGCCCTGAATCATCTGCCCAGAAACTCATGCCCTGAATGACATGCCCTGAAATACCTGCCCTGAATCTCATGCCCTGAAACTCATGCCCTGAATCTCATGACCTGAAACTCCTGCCCTCAAACTCATGCACTGAAACTCATGCCCTGAATCTCATGCCTTGAAACTCCTGCCCTCAAACTCATGCACTGAAACTCATGCCCTGAATCTCATGCCCTGAAACTCCTGCACTGAAACTCATGCCATGAATCTCATATCCTGAAACTCACGCCCTGAATCACATGCCCTGAACCTCCTGCCCTGAAACTCATGGCTGAAACTCATACCCTGAAACTCATGCCCTGAATCTCATGCCCTGAAATTCCTGCACTGAAACACCTGCCCTGAATCTCCTGCCCTGAAAATCATGCCCTGAATCTCATGCCCTGAATCTCATGCTCTGAAACTCGTGCACTGAATCTCATGCCCTCAGTTCCTGCACTGAAACTCATGCCCTGAATCTCATTCCCTGAAACTCATGCCCTGAACCTCATGCCTTGAAACTCAAGCCCTGAATCTCCTACCCTGAAACTCATGCCCTGAATCTCATGCCCTGAAACTCCTGCACTGAAACTCATGCCATGAATCTCATATCCTGAAACTCACGCCCTGAATCACATGCCCTGAAACTCCTGCCCTGAAACTCATGCCCTGAAACTCATGCCCTGAGTCTCATGCCCTAAATCTCCCGTCCTGAAACTCATGCCCTGAATCTCATGCCCTGAATCTCATGCCCTGAAACTCCTGCTCTGAAACACCTGCCCTGAATCTCCTGCCCTGAAAATCATGCCCTGAATCTCATGCCCTGAATCTCATGCTTTGAAACTCGTGCACTGAATCTCATGCCCTCAAGTTCCTGCACTGAAATTCATGCCCTGAATCTCATGCCCCGAAACTCTTGCCCTGAACCTCATGCCTTGAAACTCAAGCCCTAAATCACATACCCGGAAACTCCTGCCCTGAAACACATGCACTGAAACTCATGCCCTGAATCACATGCCCTAAAACTCCTGTCCTGAATCATCTGCCCAGAAACTCATGCCCTGAATTACATGCCCTGAAATACCTGCCCTGAATCTCATGCCCAGAAACTCATGCCCTGAATCTCATGCCCTGAAACTCCTGCCCTCAAACTCATGCACTGAAATTCTTGCCCTGAATCTCAGGCCCCCGAAACTCCTGCCCTCAAACTCATGCACTGAAACTCATGCCCTGAATCTCATGCCCTGAAACTCCAGCACTGAAACTCATGCCATGAATCTCATGCCCTGAAACTCCTGCCCTGAAACTCATGGCTGAAATTCATGCCCTGAAACTCATGCCCTGAATCTCATTCCCTGAATCTTATGCCCTGAATTTCCTGCACTGAAACACCTGCCCTGAATCACCTGCCCTGAAAATCATGCCCTGAATCTCATGCCCTGAATCTCGTGCACTGAATCTCATGCCCTGAAACTCCTGCCCTGAAACTCATGCCCTGAAACTCATGCCCCGAATCTCATGCCCTGAATCTCATGCCCTGAAACGCCTGCACTGAAACACCTGCCCTGAATCTGCTGCCCTGAAAATCATGCCCTGAATCTCATGCCCTGAATCTCATGCCCTGAAACTCTTGCCCTGAACCTCATGCCTTGAAACTCAAGCCCTGAATCTCATGCCCTGAAACTCGTGCCCTAAATCACATACCCTGATACTCCTGCCCTGAAACACATGCACTGAAACTCATGCCCTGAATCACATGCCGTAAAACTCCTGCCCTGAATCATCTGCCTTGAAACTCATGCCCTGAATTACATGCCCTGAAATACCTGCCCTGAATCTCATGCCCTGAAAGTCATGCCCTGAATCTCATGCCCTGAAACTCCTGCCCTCAAACTCATGCACTGAAACTCATGCCCTGAATCTCATGCCTTGAAACTCCTGCCCTCAAACTCATGCACTGAAGCTCATGCCCTGAATCTAATGCCCTGAAACTCCTGCACTGAAACTCATGCCATGAATCTCATATCCTGAAACTCACGCCCTGAATCACATGCCCTGAAACTTCTGCCCTGAAACTCATGGCTGAAACTCATGCCCTGAAACTCATGCCCTGAATCTCATGCCCTGAATCTCATGCCCTGAATCTCCTGCACTGAAACACCTGCCCTGAATCACCTGCCCTGAAAATCATGCCCTGAATCTCATGCCCTGAATCTCGTGCACTGAATCTCATGCCCTGAAACTCCTGCCCTCAAACTCATGCCCTGAAACTCATGCCCCGAATCTCATGCCCTGAATCTCATGCCCTGAAACGCCTGCACTGAAACACCTGCCCTGAATCTGCTGCCCTGAAAATCATGCCCTGAATCTCATGCCCTGAATCTCATGCTCTGAAACTCGTGAACTGAATCTCATGCCTTGAATCTCATATCCTGAATCTCATGCCCTGAATCTCATGCCCTGAAACTCCTGCACTGAAACACCTGCCCTGAATCTCCTGCCCTGAAAATCATGCCCTGAATCTCATGCCCTGAATCTCATGCTCTGGAACTCTTGCCCTGAACCTCATGCCTTGAAACTCAAGCCCTGAATCTCATGCACTGTATCTCATGCCCTCAAGTTCCTGCACTGAAACTCAAGCCCTGAATCTCATGCCCTGAAACTCATGCCCCAAATCACATACCCTGAAACTCCTGCCCTGAAACTCATGCACTGAAACTCATGCCCTGAATCACATGCCCTAAAACTCCTGCACTGAATCATCTGCCCAGAAACTCATGCCCTGAATTACATGCCCTGAAATACCTGCCCTGAATCTCATGCCCTGAAACTCATGCCCTGAATCTCATGCCCTGAAACTCCTGCCCTCAAACTCATGCACTGAAACTCATGCCCTGAATCTCATGCCCTGAAACTCCTGCCCTCAAACTCATGCACTGAAACTCTTGCCCTGAATCTCAGGCCGCCGAAACACCTGCCCTCAAACTCATGCACTGAAACTCATGCCCTGAATCTCATGCCCTGAAACTCCTGCACTGAAACTCATGCCATGAATCTCATATCCTGAAACTCACGCCCTGAATCACATGCCCTGAAACTCCTGCCCTGAAACTCATGGCTGAAACTCATGCCCTGAAACTCATGCCCTGAATCTCATGCCCTGAATCTCATGCCCTGAAACTCCTGCACTGAAACACCTGCCCTGAATCTCCTGCCCTGAAAATCATGCCCTGAATCTCATGCCCTGAATCTCATGCTCTGTAACTCGTGCACTGAATCTCATGCCCTCAAGTTCCTGCACTGAAACTCATGCCCTGAATCTCATGCCCTGAAACTCATGCCCTGAACCTCATGCCTTGAAACTCAAGCCCTGAATCTCATGCCCTGAAACTCATGCCCTAAATCACATACCCTGAAACTCCTGCCCTGAAACTCATGCACTGAAACTCATGCCCTGAATCACATGCCCTAAAACTCCTGCCCTGAATCATCTGCCCAGAAACTCATGCCCTGAATGACATGCCCTGAAATACCTGCCCTGAATCTCATGCCCTGAAACTCATGCCCTGAATCTCATGACCTGAAACTCCTGCCCTCAAACTCATGCACTGAAACTCATGCCCTGAATCTCATGCCTTGAAACTCCTGCCCTCAAACTCATGCACTGAAACTCATGCCCTGAATCTCATGCCCTGAAACTCCTGCACTGAAACTCATGCCATGAATCTCATATCCTGAAACTCACGCCCTGAATCACATGCCCTGAACCTCCTGCCCTGAAACTCATGGCTGAAACTCATACCCTGAAACTCATGCCCTGAATCTCATGCCCTGAAATTCCTGCACTGAAACACCTGCCCTGAATCTCCTGCCCTGAAAATCATGCCCTGAATCTCATGCCCTGAATCTCATGCTCTGAAACTCGTGCACTGAATCTCATGCCCTCAGTTCCTGCACTGAAACTCATGCCCTGAATCTCATTCCCTGAAACTCATGCCCTGAACCTCATGCCTTGAAACTCAAGCCCTGAATCTCCTACCCTGAAACTCATGCCCTGAATCTCATGCCCTGAAACTCCTGCACTGAAACTCATGCCATGAATCTCATATCCTGAAACTCACGCCCTGAATCACATGCCCTGAAACTCCTGCCCTGAAACTCATGCCCTGAAACTCATGCCCTGAGTCTCATGCCCTAAATCTCCCGTCCTGAAACTCATGCCCTGAATCTCATGCCCTGAATCTCATGCCCTGATACTCCTGCTCTGAAACACCTGCCCTGAATCTCCTGCCCTGAAAATCATGCCCTGAATCTCATGCCCTGAATCTCATGCTCTGAAACTCGTGCACTGAATCTCATGCCCTCAAGTTCCTGCACTGAAATTCATGCCCTGAATCTCATGCCCCGAAACTCTTGCCCTGAACCTCATGCCTTGAAACTCAAGCCCTAAATCACATACCCGGAAACTCCTGCCCTGAAACACATGCACTGAAACTCATGCCCTGAATCACATGCCCTAAAACTCCTGTCCTGAATCATCTGCCCAGAAACTCATGCCCTGAATTACATGCCCTGAAATACCTGCCCTGAATCTCATGCCCAGAAACTCATGCCCTGAATCTCATGCCCTGAAACTCCTGCCCTCAAACTCATGCACTGAAACTCATGCCCTGAATCTCATGCCCTGAAACTCCAGCACTGAAACTCATGCCATGAATCTCATGCCCTGAAACTCCTGCCCTGAAACTCATGGCTGAAACTCATGCCCTGAAACTCATGCCCTGAATCTCATTCCCTGAATCTTATGCCCTGAATTTCCTGCACTGAAACACCTGCCCTGAATCACCTGCCCTGAAAATCATGCCCTGAATCTCATGCCCTGAATCTCGTGCACTGAATCTCATGCCCTGAAACTCCTGCCCTGAATCTCATGCCCTGAAACGCCTGCACTGAAACACCTGCCCTGAATCTGCTGCCCTGAAAATCATGCCCTGAATCTCATGCCCTGAAACTCTTGCCCTGAACCTCATGCCTTGAAACTCAAGCCCTGAATCTCATGCCCTGAAACTCGTGCCCTAAATCACATACCCTGATACTCCTGCCCTGAAACACATGCACTGAAACTCATGCCCTGAATCACATGCCGTAAAACTCCTGCCCTGAATCATCTGCCTTGAAACTCATGCCCTGAATTACATGCCCTGAAATACCTGCCCTGAATCTCATGCCCTGAAAGTCATGCCCTGAATCTCATGCCCTGAAACTCCTGCCCTCAAACTCATGCACTGAAACTCATGCCCTGAATCTCATGCCTTGAAACTCCTGCCCTCAAACTCATGCACTGAAGCTCATGCCCTGAATCTAATGCCCTGAAACTCCTGCACTGAAACTCATGCCATGAATCTCATATCCTGAAACTCACGCCCTGAATCACATGCCCTGAAACTTCTGCCCTGAAACTCATGGCTGAAACTCATGCCCTGAAACTCATGCCCTGAATCTCATGCCCTGAATCTCATGCCCTGAATCTCCTGCACTGAAACACCTGCCCTGAATCACCTGCCCTGAAAATCATGCCCTGAATCTCATGCCCTGAATCTCGTGCACTGAATCTCATGCCCTGAAACTCCTGCCCTCAAACTCATGCCCTGAAACTCATGCCCCGAATCTCATGCCCTGAATCTCATGCCCTGAAACGCCTGCACTGAAACACCTGCCCTGAATCTGCTGCCCTGAAAATCATGCCCTGAATCTCATGCCCTGAATCTCATGCTCTGAAACTCGTGAACTGAATCTCATGCCTTGAATCTCATATCCTGAATCTCATGCCCTGAATCTCATGCCCTGAAACTCCTGCACTGAAACACCTGCCCTGAATCTCCTGCCCTGAAAATCATGCCCTGAATCTCATGCCCTGAATCTCATGCTCTGGAACTCTTGCCCTGAACCTCATGCCTTGAAACTCAAGCCCTGAATCTCATGCACTGTATCTCATGCCCTCAAGTTCCTGCACTGAAACTCAAGCCCTGAATCTCATGCCCTGAAACTCATGCCCCAAATCACATACCCTGAAACTCCTGCCCTGAAACTCATGCACTGAAACTCATGCCCTGAATCACATGCCCTAAAACTCCTGCACTGAATCATCTGCCCAGAAACTCATGCCCTGAATTACATGCCCTGAAATACCTGCCCTGAATCTCATGCCCTGAAACTCATGCCCTGAATCTCATGCCCTGAAACTCCTGCCCTCAAACTCATGCACTGAAACTCATGCCCTGAATCTCATGCCCTGAAACTCCTGCCCTCAAACTCATGCACTGAAACTCTTGCCCTGAATCTCAGGCCGCCGAAACTCCTGCCCTCAAACTCATGCACTGAAACTCATGCCCTGAATCTCATGCCCTGAAACTCCAGCACTGATACTCATGCCATGAATCTCATGCCCTGAAACTCCTGCCCTGAAACTCATGGCTGAAACTCATGCCCTGAAACTCATGCCCTGAATCTCATTCCCTGAATCTTATGCCCTGAATTTCCTGCACTGAAACACCTGCCCTGAATCACCTGCCCTGAAAATCATGCCCTGAATCTCATGCCCTGAATCTCGTGCACTGAATCTCATGCCCTGAAACTCCTGCCCTGAAACTCATGCCCTGAAACTCATGCCCCGAATCTCATGCCCTGAATCTCATGCCCTGAAACGCCTGCACTGAAACACCTGCCCTGAATCTGCTGCCCTGAAAATCATGCCCTGAATCTCATGCCCTGAATCTCATGCCCTGAAACTCTTGCCCTGAACCTCATGCCTTGAAACTCAAGCCCTGAATCTCATGCCCTGAAACTCATGCCCTAAATCACATACCCTGATACTCCTGCCCTGAAACACATGCACTGAAACTCATGCCCTGAATCACATGCCGTAAAACTCCTGCCCTGAATCATCTGCCTTGAAACTCATGCCCTGAATTACATGCCCTGAAATACCTGCCCTGAATCTCATGCCCTGAAAGTCATGCCCTGAATCTCATGCCCTGAAACTCCTGCCCTCAAACTCATGCACTGAAACTCATGCCCTGAATCTCATGCCTTGAAACTCCTGCCCTCAAACTCATGCACTGAAGCTCATGCCCTGAATCTAATGCCCTGAAACTCCTGCACTGAAACTCATGCCATGAATCTCATATCCTGAAACTCACGCCCTGAATCACATGCCCTGAAACTCCTGCCCTGAAACTCATGGCTGAAACTCATGCCCTGAAACTCATGCCCTGAATCTCATGCCCTGAATCTCATGCCCTGAATCTCCTGCACTGAAACACCTGCCCTGAATCACCTGCCCTGAAAATCATGCCCTGAATCTCATGCCCTGAATCTCGTGCACTGAATCTCATGCCCTGAAACTCCTGCCCTGAAACTCATGCCCTGAAACTCATGCCCCGAATCTCATGCCCTGAATCTCATGCCCTGAAACGCCTGCACTAAAACACCTGCCCTGAATCTGCTGCCCTGAAAATCATGCCCTGAATCTCATGCCCTGAATCTCATGCTCTGAATCTCGTGCACTGAATCTCATGCCTTGAATCTCATATCCTGAATCTCATGCCCTGAATCTCATGCCCTGAAACTCCTGCACTGAAACACCTGCCCTGAATCTCCTGCCCTGAAAATCATGCCCTGAATCTCATGCCCTGAATCTCATGCACTGGAACTCTTGCCCTGAACCTCATGCCTTGAAACTCAAGCCGTGAATCTCATGCACTGTATCTCATGCCCTCAAGTTCCTGCACTGAAACTCAAGCCCTGAATCTCATGCCCTGAAACTCATGCCCCAAATCACATACCCTGAAACTCCTGCCCTGAAACTCATGCACTGAAACTCATGCCCTGAATCACATGCCCTAAAACTCCTGCACTGAATCATCTGCCCAGAAACTCATGCCCTGAATTACATTCCCTGAAATACCTGCCCTGAATCTCATGCCCTGAAACTCCTGCCCTCAAACTCATGCACTGAAACTCATGCCCTGAATCTCATGCCTTGAAACTCCTGCCCTCAAACTCATGCACTGAAACTCATTCCCTGAATCACATGCCCTGAAACTCCTGCACTGAAACTCATGACATGAATCTCATATCCTGAAACTCACGCCCTGAATCACATGCCCTGAAACTCCTGCCCTGAAACTCATGGCTGAAACTCATGCCCTGAAACTCATGCCCTGAATCTCATGCCCTGAATCTCATGCCCTGAAACTCCTGCACTGAAACACCTGCCCTGAATCTCCTGCCCTGAAACTCATGCCCTGAATCTCAAGCCCTGAATCTCATGCTCTGAAACTCGTGCACTGAATCTCATGCCCTCAAGTTCCTGCACTGAAACTCATGCCCTGAATCTCATTCCCTGAAACTCATGCCCTGAACCTCATGCCTTGAAACTCAAGCCCTGAATCTCCTACCCTGAAACTCATGCCCTGAATCTCATGCCCTAAAACTCCTGCACTGAAACTCATGCCATGAATCTCCTATCCTGAAACTCACGCCCTGAATCACATGCCCTGAAACTCCTGCCCTGAAACTCATGCCCTGAAACTCATGCCCTGAACCTCATGCCTTGAAACTCAAGCCCTGAATCTCCTACCTTGAAACTCATGCCCTGAATCTCATGCCCTGAAACTCCTGCACTGAAATTCATGCCCTGAATCTCATGCCCTGAAACTCCTGCACTGAAACACCTGCCCTGAATCTCCTGCCCTGACACTCATGCCCTGAATCTCATGCCCTGAATCTCATGCTCTGAAACTCGTGCACTGAATCTCATGCCCTCAAGTTCCTGCACTGAAACTCATGCCCTGAATTTCATTCCCTGAAACTCATGCCCTGAACCTCATGCCTTGAAACTCAAGCCCTGAATCTCCTACCCTGAAACTCATGCCCTGAATCTCATGCCCTGAAACTCCTGCACTGAAACTCATGCCATGAATCTCATATCCTGAAACTCACGCCCTGAATCACATGCCCTGAAACTCCTGCCCTGAAACTCATGCCCTGAAACTCATGCCCTGAGTCTCACGCCCTGAATCTCCTGTCCTGAAACTCATGCCCTGAATCTCATGCCCTGAATCTCATGCCCTGAAACTCCTGCACTGAAACAACTGCCCTGAATCTCCGGTCCTGAAAATCATGCCCTGAATCTCATGCCCTGAATCTCATGCTCTGAAACTCGTGCACTGAATCTCATGCCCTTAAGTTCCTGCACTGAAACTCATGCCCTGAATCTCATGCCCTGAAACTCTTGCCCTGAACCTCATGCCTTGAAACTCAAGCCCTGAATCTCATGCCCTGAAACTCCTGCCCTCAAACTCATGCCCTGAAACTCATGCCCCGAATCTCATGCCCTGAATCTCATGCCCTGAAACGCCTGCACTGAAACACCTGCCCTGAATCTGCTGCCCTGAAAATCATGCCCTGAATCTCATGCCCTGAATCTCATGCTCTGAAACTCGTGAACTGAATCTCATGCCTTGAATCTCATATCCTGAATCTCATGCCCTGAATCTCATGCCCTGAAACTCCTGCACTGAAACACCTGCCCTGAATCTCCTGCCCTGAAAATCATGCCCTGAATCTCATGCCCTGAATCTCATGCTCTGGAACTCTTGCCCTGAACCTCATGCCTTGAAACTCAAGCCCTGAATCTCATGCACTGTATCTCATGCCCTCAAGTTCCTGCACTGAAACTCAAGCCCTGAATCTCATGCCCTGAAACTCATGCCCCAAATCACATACCCTGAAACTCCTGCCCTGAAACTCATGCACTGAAACTCATGCCCTGAATCACATGCCCTAAAACTCCTGCACTGAATCATCTGCCCAGAAACTCATGCCCTGAATTACATGCCCTGAAATACCTGCCCTGAATCTCATGCCCTGAAACTCATGCCCTGAATCTCATGCCCTGAAACTCCTGCCCTCAAACTCATGCACTGAAACTCATGCCCTGAATCTCATGCCCTGAAACTCCTGCCCTCAAACTCATGCACTGAAACTCTTGCCCTGAATCTCAGGCCGCCGAAACTCCTGCCCTCAAACTCATGCACTGAAACTCATGCCCTGAATCTCATGCCCTGAAACTCCAGCACTGATACTCATGCCATGAATCTCATGCCCTGAAACTCCTGCCCTGAAACTCATGGCTGAAACTCATGCCCTGAAACTCATGCCCTGAATCTCATTCCCTGAATCTTATGCCCTGAATTTCCTGCACTGAAACACCTGCCCTGAATCACCTGCCCTGAAAATCATGCCCTGAATCTCATGCCCTGAATCTCGTGCACTGAATCTCATGCCCTGAAACTCCTGCCCTGAAACTCATGCCCTGAAACTCATGCCCCGAATCTCATGCCCTGAATCTCATGCCCTGAAACGCCTGCACTGAAACACCTGCCCTGAATCTGCTGCCCTGAAAATCATGCCCTGAATCTCATGCCCTGAATCTCATGCCCTGAAACTCTTGCCCTGAACCTCATGCCTTGAAACTCAAGCCCTGAATCTCATGCCCTGAAACTCATGCCCTAAATCACATACCCTGATACTCCTGCCCTGAAACACATGCACTGAAACTCATGCCCTGAATCACATGCCGTAAAACTCCTGCCCTGAATCATCTGCCTTGAAACTCATGCCCTGAATTACATGCCCTGAAATACCTGCCCTGAATCTCATGCCCTGAAAGTCATGCCCTGAATCTCATGCCCTGAAACTCCTGCCCTCAAACTCATGCACTGAAACTCATGCCCTGAATCTCATGCCTTGAAACTCCTGCCCTCAAACTCATGCACTGAAGCTCATGCCCTGAATCTAATGCCCTGAAACTCCTGCACTGAAACTCATGCCATGAATCTCATATCCTGAAACTCACGCCCTGAATCACATGCCCTGAAACTCCTGCCCTGAAACTCATGGCTGAAACTCATGCCCTGAAACTCATGCCCTGAATCTCATGCCCTGAATCTCATGCCCTGAATCTCCTGCACTGAAACACCTGCCCTGAATCACCTGCCCTGAAAATCATGCCCTGAATCTCATGCCCTGAATCTCGTGCACTGAATCTCATGCCCTGAAACTCCTGCCCTGAAACTCATGCCCTGAAACTCATGCCCCGAATCTCATGCCCTGAATCTCATGCCCTGAAACGCCTGCACTAAAACACCTGCCCTGAATCTGCTGCCCTGAAAATCATGCCCTGAATCTCATGCCCTGAATCTCATGCTCTGAATCTCGTGCACTGAATCTCATGCCTTGAATCTCATATCCTGAATCTCATGCCCTGAATCTCATGCCCTGAAACTCCTGCACTGAAACACCTGCCCTGAATCTCCTGCCCTGAAAATCATGCCCTGAATCTCATGCCCTGAATCTCATGCACTGGAACTCTTGCCCTGAACCTCATGCCTTGAAACTCAAGCCGTGAATCTCATGCACTGTATCTCATGCCCTCAAGTTCCTGCACTGAAACTCAAGCCCTGAATCTCATGCCCTGAAACTCATGCCCCAAATCACATACCCTGAAACTCCTGCCCTGAAACTCATGCACTGAAACTCATGCCCTGAATCACATGCCCTAAAACTCCTGCACTGAATCATCTGCCCAGAAACTCATGCCCTGAATTACATTCCCTGAAATACCTGCCCTGAATCTCATGCCCTGAAACTCCTGCCCTCAAACTCATGCACTGAAACTCATGCCCTGAATCTCATGCCTTGAAACTCCTGCCCTCAAACTCATGCACTGAAACTCATTCCCTGAATCACATGCCCTGAAACTCCTGCACTGAAACTCATGACATGAATCTCATATCCTGAAACTCACGCCCTGAATCACATGCCCTGAAACTCCTGCCCTGAAACTCATGGCTGAAACTCATGCCCTGAAACTCATGCCCTGAATCTCATGCCCTGAATCTCATGCCCTGAAACTCCTGCACTGAAACACCTGCCCTGAATCTCCTGCCCTGAAACTCATGCCCTGAATCTCAAGCCCTGAATCTCATGCTCTGAAACTCGTGCACTGAATCTCATGCCCTCAAGTTCCTGCACTGAAACTCATGCCCTGAATCTCATTCCCTGAAACTCATGCCCTGAACCTCATGCCTTGAAACTCAAGCCCTGAATCTCCTACCCTGAAACTCATGCCCTGAATCTCATGCCCTAAAACTCCTGCACTGAAACTCATGCCATGAATCTCCTATCCTGAAACTCACGCCCTGAATCACATGCCCTGAAACTCCTGCCCTGAAACTCATGCCCTGAAACTCATGCCCTGAACCTCATGCCTTGAAACTCAAGCCCTGAATCTCCTACCTTGAAACTCATGCCCTGAATCTCATGCCCTGAAACTCCTGCACTGAAATTCATGCCCTGAATCTCATGCCCTGAAACTCCTGCACTGAAACACCTGCCCTGAATCTCCTGCCCTGACACTCATGCCCTGAATCTCATGCCCTGAATCTCATGCTCTGAAACTCGTGCACTGAATCTCATGCCCTCAAGTTCCTGCACTGAAACTCATGCCCTGAATTTCATTCCCTGAAACTCATGCCCTGAACCTCATGCCTTGAAACTCAAGCCCTGAATCTCCTACCCTGAAACTCATGCCCTGAATCTCATGCCCTGAAACTCCTGCACTGAAACTCATGCCATGAATCTCATATCCTGAAACTCACGCCCTGAATCACATGCCCTGAAACTCCTGCCCTGAAACTCATGCCCTGAAACTCATGCCCTGAGTCTCACGCCCTGAATCTCCTGTCCTGAAACTCATGCCCTGAATCTCATGCCCTGAATCTCATGCCCTGAATCTCATGCTCTGAAACTCGTGCACTGAATCTCATGCCCTTAAGTTCCTGCACTGAAACTCATGCCCTGAATCTCATGCCCTGAAACTCTTGCCCTGAACCTCATGCCTTGAAACTCAAGCCCTGAATCTCATGCCCTGAAACTCATGCCCTAATTCACATACCCTGAAACTCCTGCCCTGAATCTCATGCCCTGAAACTCCAGCACTGAAACTCATGCCATGAATCTCATGCCCTGAAACTCCTGCCCTGAAACTCATGGCTGAAACTCATGCCCTGAAACTCATGCCCTGAATCTCATGCCCTGAATCTCATGCCCTGAATCTCCTGCACTGAAACACCTGCCCTGAATCACCTGCCCTGAAAATCATGCCCTGAATCTTATGCCCTGAATCTCGTGCACTGAATCTCATGCCCTGAAACTCCTGCCCTGAAACTCATGCCCTGAAACTCATGCCCCGAATCTCATGCCCTGAATCTCATGCCCTGAAACGCCTGCACCGAAACACCTGCCCTGAATCTGCTGCCCTGAAAATCATGCCCTGAATCTCATGCCCTGAATCTCATGCTCTGAAACTCGTGCACTGAATCTCATGCCATGAATCTCATATCCTGAATTTCATGCCTTGAATCTCATGCCCTGAAACTCCTGCACAGAAACACCTGCCCTGAATCTCCTGCCCTAAAAATCATGCCCTGAATCTCATGCCCTGAATCTCATGCTCTGAAACTCTTGCCCTGAACCTCATGCATTGAAACTCAAGCCCTGAATCTCATGCACTGCATCTCATGCCCTCAAGTTCC
>NW_027277665.1:0-25903 GCF_030028105.1 Mobula birostris
GCTGTGTTTTCGCGCACCTCTCTCACCTTACTCTATATTGTTGCATTTTCCCGCACCTCTCATAGCTTCCCCTCTATCACTGTGTTCTCGTGCACCTCTCATAGCTTTCCATATATTGCAATGTTGTTTCTCACCTCTCATAGCTTCCCTCAAATTGCTCTGTTTTCGCGCACCTCTCATAACATCACGTATATCACCATGTTTTTGCGCACCTCCCATAGCTTCCCCTATATCACTGAGTTTTCATGCACCTCTCATACCTTACCCTGTAACGCCGTGTTTTCATGCACCTCCCATACCTTCCCCTGTATCGCTCTGATTTCGCGCACCTCCCATAGATTCCCCTATATCGCTGTGTTTTTGCGCACCTCTAATACCTACCACAATAACGCCCTGTTTTCATGCACCTCCCATACCTTCCCCTATAACACTGTGTTTTTGTGCACCTCTCATACCTTCCCCTATATCGCTGTGTTTTTGCTCACCTCTCATAACTTCCCCTGTATCGCCGTGTTTTCATGCACCTCCCATAGCTTCACGTATATCGCCGTGTTTTCGTGCACCTCCCATAGATTCCACTATGTCGCTGTGTTTTTGCACACCTCTCATACCTTCCCCTATATTGCTGTGTTTTCCCGCACCTCTCATACCTTACGCTATATCGCTGTGTTTTTGCTCACCTCTCATACCTTCCCCTGTATCGCCGTGTTTTCATGCACCTCCCATAGATTCCCCTATATCGCTATGTTCTCGTACACCTCTCATAGCTTAACATATATTGCAATGTTTGTGTGCACCTCCCATAGATTCCCCCAAATCGCTGTGTTTATGCGCATCTCTCATAGCTTCCCCTAATATTGCTGTGTTTTTGCTCACCTCTCACAGCTTTGCCTATATCGCCATGTTCTCACGCATCACTCATACCTTCCCCTATTTAGCTGAGGTTTCGTTAATCTCTCATATCTTCCCCTATACCGTCGTGTTTTCGCACACCTCTCATAGCTTTACGTATATCGCCGTGTTTTCGTGCACCTCCCATAGATTCCACTATGTCGCTGTGTTTTTGCACACCTCTCATACCTTCCCCTATATTGCTGTGTTTTCCGGCACCTCTCATACCTTACGCTATATTGTTGCGTTTTCCCGCACCTCCCAGAGCTTCCCCAATATCATTGTGTTTTCGCACACCTCTCATACCTTCCTCTATATTGCTGAGTTTTTGCTCGCCTCTTATAGCTTCCCCTATATCGCCGTGTTTTCTTGCACCTCTCATACCTTCCCCTATATCGACGTGTTTTCACGCACCTCTTATACCTCCACGTATATCACCGTGTTTTCGCGCACCTCCCATACCTTCCCCTATACTGCTGTGTTGTCACGTAACTCCCAAAGCTTCCGCAACATCACTGTTTTCGTGCACCTCTCATAACATCACATGCATCACCATGCTTTCGTGCACCTCTCATAGCTTCCCCTATCTCAATGTGTTTTCGCGCACCTCTCATACCTTCCTCCATATCGCTGTGTTTTTGTGCACCTTCCATAGATTCCTCTAATCGCTGTGTTTTTGCACACCTCTAATACCTTCCCCTATAACGCCCATTGTTCACGCACCTCCCATACCTTCCCCTATATCGCTGTGTTTTTGCTCACCTCTCATCTTCCCCTGTATCGCAGTGTTTTCATGCACCTCCCACACCTTCCCTTATATCTTTTTGTTCTCGTACACCTCTCATAGCTTAACATATATTACAATGTTTTTGTGCACCTCTCATAGGTTCCCCCAAATCGCTGTGTTTACGCGCACCTCTCATAGCTTCCCCTATATTGCCGTGTTTTCGCGCACCTCGTATATCTTTCCCTATATCACTGTGTTTTTGCTCACCTCTCATAGCTTTGCCTATATCGCCGTGTTCTCGCGCATCACTCATACCTTCCCCTTTTTAGCTGAGTTTTCGCTAATCTCTCATACCTTCCCCTATATCGACGTGTTTTCACGCACCTCTCATAGCTTCACGTATATCGCCGTGTTTCCGTGCACCTCCCATAGCTTCCCCTATATTGCTGTGTTTTCGCGAACCTCTTATACCTTGCCCTATATCGTTGTGTTTTGCCGCACCTCCCATTGCTTCCCCAATATCATTGTGTTTTCGCACACTTCTCAAACATTCCCCTATATTGCTGTATTTTTGCTCACCTCTTATAGCTTCCCCTATATTGCCGAGTTTTCTTGCACCTCTGATACCTTCACGTATGTCGTCGTGTTTTCGCACACCTCCCATACCTTCCCCTATATTGCTGTGCTGTCGCGTAACTCCCATAGCTACCGCATATTCACTGTTTTCGTGCACATCTCATAGCTTCCCGTACATCGATGTGTTTTCGTACATCTCTCATTCTTTCTCTATATCGCCGTGATTTCACGCACCTCCCATAGATTCCCTTATATCGCTGTTTTCTCGCACCCCTCATACCTTCCCCAATATCGCTTTGTTATTGCGCACCTCCCATAGCTTCCCATATATCGCTGCATTTTCCCGCACCTCCTATAGATTACTCTATATCACTGTGTTTTCGCACACCTCTCATACCTCCCCCTATATCGTTGTGATTTAGCGCACCTCTCATACCTTCCCCTATATCGCCGTTTTTCGTTCACCACCCATACCTTCCCCTATATCGCTGTGGTTTCGTGCACCTCCCATAGATTCCCCTATATAGCTGTGTTTTTGCACACCTCTCATACCGCCCCTATATTGCCCCGTTTTCACGCACCTCCCATAGTTTCCCATATATCACCGTGTTTTCCTGCACCTCTCATACATTCCCCTATATCGCCCTGTTTTCACGCAGCTCCATAGCTTCCCCTATATCGCTGTGTTTTCACGCACCTCTCTTACCTTCCCCTATATCATTGTATTTTCGAGCACCTCTCATACCTTCCCTATATCAGTGTGTTTTCATGCATCTTGCATATCTACCCCTATATCCCCGTATTTTCTCCCTCCGCTCATACCATCTGTATATTGCTGAGTTTTCGTGCACCACTGATCGATTCCCCTGTATCGACGTGTTTTCACGCAGCTCACTTATCTTCACGTATATCGCCGTGTTTTCGCACACCTCCCATAGCTTCCGCTGTATCATTGTTTTCGCGCCCCTCTCATAGCTTCCCCTACATTGCTGTGTTTTCTCGCACCCCTCATACTTCCCCCTATATCGTTGTGTTTTTGCGCACCTCTCATACATTCCCCTATATCGCCATGTTTTCGTGCACCACCCATACCTTCCATTATGTCGCTGTGGTTTCACGCACCTCCGATAGGTTCCCCTATATCGCTGTGTTTTTGCACACCTCTAATACCTTCCCGTATAACGCCTTGTTTTGACGCACCTCCCATACCTTCCCCTATATCGCTGTATTTTTGCGCACCTCTCATACCTTCCCCTATATCGCTGTGATTTCGTGCACCTCCCACACCTTCCGCTATATCGCTGTGTTCTCGTACACCTCTCATAGCTTAACATATATTGCAATGTTTTCGTGCACCTCTCGTAGCTTAACATATATTGCAATGTTTTCGTGCACTTCTCATAGATTCCCTAAATCGCTGTGTTTACGCGCACCTCTCACAGCTAACTCTATATCGCCGTGTGTTCGCGCACCTCGCATACCTTCCCCCATATCGCTGTGTTTTTTCTCACCTCTCATAGCTTTGTCTATATCGTCGTGTTCTCACGCATCACTCATACCTTCCCCTTTTTAGCTGAGTTTTCCCTCATCTCTCATACCTTCCCCTATATCGACGTGTTTTTACGCACCTCTCATACATTCACGTATATCACCGTGTTTTGCCGCACCTCCCATCGCTTCCCCAATATCATTGTGCTTTCTCACACTTCTCAGACCTTCCCCTATATTGCTGTGTTTTCGCTCACCTCTTATAGCTTCCCCTATATTGCTGTGTTTTCTTGCACCTCTCATACCCTCCCCTATACCGACGAGTTTTCACGCACCTCGGATACCTTCACGTATAGCGCCGTGTTTTCACGCACCTCCCATACCTTCCCCTATATTGCTGTGTTGTCGCGTAACTCCCATAGCTACCGCTATATCACTGTTTTCGCGCACATCTCATAGCTTCCCGTACATCGATTTTTTTTCGTACACCTCTCATTCTTTCTCCTATATCGCCATGTTTTCACACACCTACCATAGATTCCCCTATATCGCTATGTTTTCTCGCACCTCTCATACCATCCCCTATATCACTCTGTTATTGCGCACCTCCAATAGCTTCCCATATATCGCTGCGTTTTCGCGCACCTCCTATAGATTCCTCTACATCACTGTGTTTTCGCACACCTCTCATATCTCCCCCTATATCGTTGTGATTTAGCGCACATCTCATTTCTTCCCCTATATCGCCGTTTTTTCGTGCACCACCCATACCTTCCCCTATATCGATGTGGATTCACGCACCTCCCATAGCTTCCCCTATATCGCTGTGTTTTTGCGCACCTCTCATGTCACCACTATATCGCCCTGTTTCCACGCACCTCCCATAATTTCCCATATATCGCCGTGTTTTCCTGCACCTCTCATACATTCCCCTATATCACCCTGTTTTCACACAGCTCCCATAGCTTCCCCTATAACGCTGTGTTTTCGCACACCTCTCATACCTTCCCCTATATCGACGTCTTTTTGCACACCTCGAATACCTTCCCCTATAACGCCCTGTTTTCACGTACCACCCATACCTTCCCCTATATCGCTGTGTTTTTGTGCACTCTCATATCGTCCCCTATATCGCCGAGTTTTCGTGCACCTCCCACACCTTCCCCCATATCGCTGTGTTCTCGTACACCTCTCATAGCTTAACATATATTGCAATGTTTTCGTGCACCTCTCATAGATTCCCCAAATCGCTGTGTTTACGCGCACCTCTCATATCTTCCCCTATTTCGCCATGTTTTTGCGTACCTCTCATACCTTCTCCTATATCGCAATGTTTTCACACACCTCCCATAGCTTCCCCTATATCGCTGCGTTTTCTCCCACCTCTAATACCGTCCCCATATCGCTCTGTTATCGCACACCTCCCATAGCTTCCCATATATCACTGCGTTTTCGTGCACCTCCTATAGATTCCTCTATATCACTGTGCTTTTGCGCACCTGTCATACCTTCCCCTATATCGTTGTGTTTTCGCGCAGCTCTCATACCTTCCCTATACTAGCGTGTTTTCATGCATCTTGCATATCTACCCCTATATCCCTGTGTTTTCACTCTCCGCTCATACCATCCTCTATATTGCTAAGTTTTCGTGCACCTCTCATCGCTTCCCCTGTATCGACGTATTTTCGTGCACCTCTCATACCTTCCCCTATATCACTGTGTTTTCGCGCACTTCCCATAGATTCCCCTATATCGCTGTGTTTTTGCGCACCTCGAATACCTTCCCCTATAACACCCTGTTTTCACGTACCACCCATACCTTCGCCTATATCGCTGTGGTTTCACGCACCTCCCATAGATTCCCCTATATCGCTGTGTTTTTGCACACCTCTAATACCTTCCTGTATAACGCCTTGTTTGACGCACCTCCCATACCTTCCTCTATATCGCTATGTTTTTGCGCACCTCTCATACCTTCCCATATATCGCTGTGATTTCGTGCACCTCCCACACCTTCCCCTATATCACTGTGTTTTCACACACCTCTCATACCATCCCCTATATTGCTGTGTTTTCGCTCACCTCTTACAGCTTCCCCTATATCGCCGTTTTATCGTGCGCCTCTCATACCTTCTCCTATATCGACGTCTTTTCGAGCACCTCTCATACCTTCCCCTATATTGCTGTGTTGTCACGTAGCTCTCATAGCTTCCACTATATCGCTGTTTTCGCGCACCTCTCATAAATTCCGCAACATCGCTGTGTTTTCACGTACCTCTAATACCTTCTCCTATATCACAATGTATTCACACACATCCCATAGGTTCCCCTCTATCTCTGTGTTTTCTCTCACCTTTGATACCATCCCCTATATCGCTCTGTTTTCGCTCAGTTCCTATAGATTCCCATATATCGCTGTGTTTTCGCCCACCTCTCATACCTTCCCCTATATCGTTGTGTTTTTACACAGCTCTCATACCTTCCCTATATTACTGTGTTTTTATGCATCTTGCATATCTATCCCTATATCCCTGCGTTTTCACTCTCCGCTCATACAGTCCTCTATATTGCTGAGTTTTCGTGCACCTCTCATCGCTTCCCCTGTATCGACGTGCTTTCACGCAGCTCATATAACTTCACATATATCGTCGTGTTTTTGCACACCTCACATAGCTTCTGCTACATCACTGTTTTCGCGCACCTCTCATAGCTTCCTCTACATTGCTGTGTTTTCTCGCACCTCTCATACCTTCCCCTATATCGCTCTGTTATTGCGCACCTCCCAAGCTTCCCATATATCGCTGCGTTTTCATGCACCTCCTATAGATTCCTCTGTATCATTGTGTTTTCGCACACCTCTCATACCTTCCCCTATATCGTTGTGTTTTCGCGCACCTCTCATATCTTCTCCTATATTGCCGTGATTTCAGGAACTTCCCATAGCTTCCACGATTTTGCTCTGTTTTTGCGCACGTCCAATAACTTCCCTTATATTGCTGTGTTTTCGCTTACCTCTCATACATTCCCCTACATCACTGTGTTTTTGCGCACCTCTCATACCTTCGCCTATATCGCTGTGTTTTCACGCACCTGCCATAAATAACCCTATATTGCTGTGTTTTCGGACACCTCTCATAGATTTCCCTATATCGCTGTGTTTTTGCGCACGTCTAATAACTTCCCTTATATTGCTGTGTTTTCGCTCACCTCTCATACATTCCCCTACATCACCGTGTTTTTGCGCACCTCTCATAGCTTCCCCCATATCGCTGTGTTTTTGCCTCCCTCTCATACCTTCCCCTAAATTGCTGTATTTTCGCGCACCTCCCATAACTTCCCCTTATCGCTGAGTTTTTGCACACCTCCCATAGCTTCCCCATATCACTGTGTTTTCACGCACCTCTCATAGCTTCCCCTATAATGCTGTGTTTTCACGCACCTCCCATAGCTTCCCATATATCGCTGTGTTTTGCTCACCTCTCATAGCTTTGCCTATATCGCAGCATTCTCGCGCACATCTCATACCTTCCCCTTTTTAGCTGAGTTTTCGCTCATGTCTCATACCTTCTCCTATACCGCCATGTTTTCGCGCACCTCTCATTCCTTCCCCTATATCACTGTGTTTTCGCACACCTGCAATAAATACCCCTATATCGCTGTGTTTTCGGACACCTCTCATAGATTTCCCTATATAACTGTGTTTTCGCGCACCTCTCATACATTCCCCATCACCGTGTTTTTGCGCACCTCTCATAACTTCCCCTATGTCGCTGTGTTTTCGCGCACCTCCCATTGCTTCCCCTACATCGTTGTGTTTTCGCGCACCTCTGATACCTTCAAATATATCAATGTGTTTTCACGCACCTATCGTAGCTTCCCCAATATCGATGTGTTTTCGCACACCTCTCATAACTTCCACTATATCACCGTGTTTTTGCGCACCTCTCATAGCTTCCCGTATATCGATGTTTTTTCATGCACATCCCATAGCTTCCCCTACATTGCTGTGTTTTTGTGCACCTCGCATACCTTCCCGTATATCGCTGTTTTTTCACGCACCTCCCATAGTTTTCCATGTATTCCTGTGTTTTCGCACACATCTCATACTTTCTGCTGTATTGCTGTGTTTTCACACACTTCCCATAGCTTCCCCTATATAGCTGTGTTTTCGCGCACCTCCCCTAGCTTCTCCTGTATCGTTGTGATTTTGCGTACCTGTCAAACCTTCCCCTATATCACTGTGTTTTCATGCACCTTGCATACCGTCCCCTATATCGCTACGTTTTCGCGCACCTCTCATCGCCTCCCCTATATCGCTGTGTTTTCGCGCACCTCCAATAGCTTTGCCTATATCGCAGTATTCTCGTGCACATCTCATACCTTCCCCTTTTTAGTTGAGTTTTTGCTCATCTCTCATACCTTCTCCTACATCACCGTGTCTTCGCCCACCTGTCATTGCCTTCCCTATATCGACGTGTTTTCACACGCCTCTAATTTTTTCACGATATCGCCGTATTTCTGCGCACCTTCCATTGCTTCCCCTATATCACTGTTTTCGCGCAGCTCTCATACCTTCCCCTATATTGCTGTGTTTTCGTGCACCTCCCATAGCTTCCCCATATTGCTGTGTTTGCGTACCTCTCATATATTCCCCTATAGCTCTGTGTTTTCGCACACCTCCCATACCTTCCCCTTATCGCTGAGATTTTGCACACCTCCCATAGCTTCCTCTATATCGCTGTGTTTTCGTGCTCCTCCCATGCCTTCCGCTATATCGCTGTGTTTTCACGCACCTCCCATAGATTCCCCTATATCGCTGTGTTTTCGCGCACCTATCATACCCTCCCCTATATCACTGTGTTTTCACCCACCTCTCATCCCTTCCCCTATATCGCTGTGTTTTCGCAAAACTCCCATAGTTTCCCCTATATCGCTGTTTTCGCACACATCTCATACTTTACCCTATATCGCTGTGTTTTACCGTACCTCCCATAGCTTCCCCAATATCATTGTGTTTTCGCACACCTCTCATACCTTCCCCTATATTGCTGTGTTTTCGCTCACCTCTTATAGCTTCCCCCATATTGCCGTGTTTTCACGCACCTCTGATACCTTCACGTATATCGCCGTGTTTTCACGCATCTTCCATACCTTCCCTGATATTCCTGTGTTGTCACGTACCTCCCATAGCTTCTGCTATATCGCTGTTTTTGCGCCCCTCTCATAGCTTCCCCAACATCGCTGTGTTTTCACGTATCTCTCATACCTTCTCCTATATCGCAATGTTTCACGCACCTCCCACAGCTTCCCATATATCGCTGTGTTTTCTCACACGTCTGATACCGTCCCTTATATCTGTCTGTTGTCGTGCACCTCCCATAGCTTCCCATATATCGCTGTGTTTTTGCGCACCTCTCATACCTTCCCGTACATTGCTGTGTTTTCCTGCTCCTCTCATACTTTCTCCTATATCGCTGTGTTTTCACGCACCAACCATAGTTTCCCCTACATCACTGTGTTTCCTCGCACCGCTCATTCCTTCCCCAATATCGCTCTGTTATCAAGCACCTCCCATAGCTTCCCATATATCGCTGTGTTTTCGCGCACCTCTTATAACTTCCCCTATATCGTTGTGTTTTCGCGCACCTCTCATACATTCCCTATATCACTGTGTTTTCATGCATCTTGCATACTTACCCGTATATCCCTGCGTTTTCACGCTCCGCTCATTCCATCCTCTAATTTCTGAGTTTTCGTGCACCTCTCATCGCTTCCCCTGTATCGCCATATTTTCACGCACCTCCCCTTAGCTTCCCCTACATCACTGTTTTCGCGCACCTCTCATAACTTCCCCTATATCACTGTGATTTCGCACTCCGCCCATAGCTTCCCCTATATTGCTGTGTTTTCGCTCACCTCTCATACCTTCCCCTGTATCGTCGTGTTTTCGTGCTCCTCCCATACCTTTTCATACATCGCTGTGTAATCGTGCTCCTTTCATACTTTCTCCTATATCCCCTTGTTTTCACGCACCTCCCATACCTTCCCCTATATCGCTGTTTTCTCAAACCCCTCATACCTTCCCCAATGTTGCGCTGTTATTGCTCACCTCCCACAGCTTCCCATATATCGCTGCGTTTTCGTGCCCCTCCAATAGATTCCACTATATCACTGTTTTCGCACACCTCTCATACCTTCCCCTATATCGCTGTGATATCGCGCACCGCCTATAGCTTCCCCTATATCGCTGTTTTCGCTCACCTCTCACACCTTCCCCTTTATCGCCGTCTTTTCGTGCACCTCCCATACCTTCCCCTATATTGCTGTGTTCTCGTACACCTCTTATAGCTTAACATATATTGCAATGTTTTCGTGCACCTCTCATAGAATCCCCCAAATCACTGTGTTTACGCGCACCTCTCATGACTTCCCCTATATCGCTGTGTTTTCGTGCACCTCCCATAGAGTCCCCTATATCGCCATGTTTTTGCTCACCTCTCACAGCTTTGCCTAAATCGCGCATCACCCCTACCTTCACCTTTTCATATACCGACGTGTTTTCACAAACCTCTCATACCTTCACGTATATCGCCGTGTTTTTGTGCACCTCCCATGACTTCCCCTATATCACTGTGTTTTCGTGCACCTCTCATACCTTCCCCATATTGCTGTGTTTTCGCTCACCACTTATCATATAGCTTCCCCTATAACGCCGTGTTTTCCTGCACTTCTCATACCTTCCCCTATATCGATGAGTTTTCACGCACCTCTGATACCTTCACGTATATTGCCGTGTTTTCGTGCACCATCCATACCTTCCCCTATATTGCTGTGTTGTTGCATAACTCCAATAGCTTCCGTTATATCACGGTTTTCGCGCACCTCTCATGCCTTCCCGTACATCGATGTGTTTTCGTACTCCTCTCATACTTTCTCCTATATTGCCGTGTTTTCACACACCTCCCATAGCTTCCCCTAAATCGTTGTGTTTTCTCGCACCCCTCATACCTTCCCCATGTCGCTCTGTTTTCATGCACCTCCCATAGCTTCCCATATATCGCTGCGTTTTTGTGCACCTTCTATAGATTCCTCTATATCACTGTGTTTTCGCACACCTCTCATACCTCCCCTTATATCATTGTGTTTTCGTGCACCTCTCATAATTTCCCCTATATCGCCGTGTTTTCGTGCACCACCCATACCTTCCCCTATATCGCTGTGGTTTCGCGCACCTCTCATAGATTCCCCTATATCGCTGTGTTTTTGCACACCTCTCATACCGTCCCCGATATCGCCCTGTTTTCACGCACCTCCCATAGTTTCCCATATATCGCAGTATTTCCCGCACCTCTCATACCTTCCCCTTTTTCACTGTGTTTTCGTGCACCTCTCATAGCTTCCCCTCTATCGTTGTGTTCTCGTGCACCTCTCATAGCTTTCCATATATTGCAATGTTTTCGTGCACCTCTCATAGCTTCCCTCAAATTGCTCTTTTCGCAGACCTCTCATATAATCATCTATATCACCATGTTTTCGCGCACCTCCCATAGCTTCCCCTATATCACTGCTATTTTCGCGCACCTCTCATACCTTCCTCTATATCGCCGTGTTTTCGTGCACCTCCCATACCTTCCCCTATATTGCTGTGTTTTTTGTGCACCTCCCATAGAGTCCCCTATACCACTGTGTTTTCGCACACCCCTCATACCTTCCCCTATGTCGCTCTGTTATCGCGCATCTCCCATAGCTTCCCATATATCGTTGCTTATTTGCGTACCTCCTATAGATTCCTCTGTATCACTGTGTTTTTGCGCACCTCTCATACCTTTCCCTATATCACCGTGTTTTCATGCACCACCCATACCTTCTACTATATCGCTGTGATTTTGTACAACTCCCATAGATTCCCCTATGTCTCTGTGTTTTTGGGCACCTCGCATACCTTCCCCTATATCGACGTGTTTTCACGCAACTCTCATATCTTCTTGTATATCGCCGTGTTTTCGTGTACCTCCCATAGCTTTCCCTATATCACTATGGGGAAAAAAAGGTGGTATAGGGGAAGCTATGAGAGGTGAGCGAAAACACAGCAAAAAAGGAAAAGCGATACAGTGGAAGGTGTGAGAGGTGCGCGAAAAACCAGCGATATATTGAAGGTATGGGAGGTGCATGAAAACAGAGCGACAGAGGGGAAGGTATGAGAGGAACGCGAAAACACAGCGATTTGGGGGAAGCTATGAGAGGTGCGCGAAAAGATCGCATATATAGGAAGATGTGAGAGGTGCGCGTAAGCAGGACGAAAAATGGGAAGCTATGCGTGGTGTGCGATTACGTAGCGATATAGGGGAAAGTATGAGAGGTGCGCGAAAACATGGCGATATATGGGAAACTATGGGAGGTGCTTGAAAACAGTGCGATATGGGGAAAGGTATGAGTGGTGAGCAAAAACACAGCGATGTACGGGAAGCTATGGGAGGTGTGCGAAAGCAGAGCTATATAGGGGAAGTGATGAGAGGTGTGTTTTAGCACACTTCTGATACCTTCCCCGTATGACTGTGTTTTCACGCACCTCCATAACTTCCCTTATGTCTCTGTACTCTTCTGCACCTATTTTTCACGCACATCTAATTACTTCCCCTTTATCACTGTGTTATCGAGCAGCTCACATAACTTCCCCTATATTGCTATGTTTTCAGGGACCTTCCATAGCTTCCCATTTTTCACCATATTTTTGCGCACCTCTCATAGCTTCCCATATATTGCGATGTTTTCACGGACCTCTCATAGATTCGCCAAAGTTGCCGTGCTTTTGCACACCTCCCATAGCTTCCTCCATATTGCAGTGTTTTCTCACACACCTCATACATTCCCCTATATTGCTGTGTTTTCACTCACCTCTCATCCCATCCCCGATATCACTGTGATTTCGCGCACCTTCCAAGGCTTCCACTATATCCTGTGCTTTCGCTCACCTCTCATAGCTTCCGCTATATCACCGAGTTTTCGCGCACCTCTCATATCTTGCCCTATGTCGCTGTGCTCTTGTGCACCTCTCTTCACTTCCCCTATATCGCCCTGTTTTCACGGACCTCCATAGCTTCCCATTTTTCGCCGTGTTTTCACGCACCTCTCATAGCTTTCCATGTATTGCGATGATTTTGCACACCTCTCATAGATTCCCCCAAATCGCTGTGTTTTTGCGCACCTCTCATAGCTTCCCATATATCGCCATGTTCTGGCACACCTCGCATAGCTACCCCTACATCGCTGTGTTTTCGCGCACCTTTCATACCTTCTCCTATATCGCCGTGCGTTCACGCACCTCCCATAGCTTCCCCTATATTGCTGTGTTTTCTCACACTTCTCATAACTTTCCCATTCTCGCTCTGTTTTTGTGCACCATCCCATAGCTTCCCATATATCACTGTGTTTTCTCGCACTTCTCATACCGTCCACTATACCGCTATGTTTTTGCACATCTCTCGTAGCTTGCCCTATATCGATGTGTGTTCGCGCAGCTGGCATAGCTTCCACTATATCATTGTGTTTTCACGCACCTCTCATACCTTCACGTATATCGCCGTGTATTCGCGCACCTCTAATAGCTTCCCCTATATCGCCGTGTATTCGCACATATCGCATAGCTTCCCCTATATCGTTGTGTTCTCGCGTGCCTCCCATACCTTCCACTCTATCGCTGTATTTTCGTGCACCTCTCATAGCTTTCTATATATTGCAATTTTTTCGCGCACCTCTCATAGCTTCCCCCGAATCGCTGCATTTTCGTACACCTCGCATAGCTTTCTATATATTGCAATTTTTCTGCGCACCTCTCATTGCTTCCCCTATATCGCTGTATTTTCACGCACCTCGCATAGTTTCCCATATATCACCATGTTTTCGTACACCTCCCATACCTTCCCCTTTTTTGCTGTGTTATTGCACACCGCTCATAGCTTCCCCTCTATTGCTGTGCTCTCGTGCACCTCTCATAGGTCTCTATATATTGCAATATTTCGCGCACCTCTCCATAGCTTCCCCAAAATCACTGTGTTTTCGCGCACCTCTCATACCTTCCCTTTTTTAGCTGAGTTTTCGCTCATCTCTCATACATTCTGCTATATCGATGTGCATTAAAGCACCTCTCATACCTTCACGTATATCTCCCTGTTTTCGCGCACCTCCCATAGCTTGCCCTATATCACAGTATTTTCGCGCACCTCTCATAACTTCCCCTATATCGCCGTTTTTCATGCACCTCCTATACATTCCCCTATATCGCTGTGTTTTCGCGCACCTCCCATATCTTCCCCTATATCCCCTTATTCTGGCGAAACTTGCATAGCTTCTCCTACATCGCTATGTTTTCTCACACATCACATACCTTCCCCTATATCACAGTATTTTCACGCACCTCCCATACATTACCCTATATCGCTGTGATTTCCCGCACCTCCCAAGGCTTCCCCTATATCGCTGTGTTTTCGCTCACCTCTCATAGCTTCCTCTATATCACCGGGTTTTCGCGCACCTCTGATATCTTGACCTATATCACTGTGTTATCAAGCAGCTGTCATAGCTTCCCCTATATTGCTCTCTTTTCACGCACCTCCCATAGCTTCCCCTATGTCACTGTGCTCTCGTGCACCTCTCACCACTTTCCCAATATCGCCCTGTTTTCACGGACCTCCCACAGCTTCCCATTTTTCGCTATGTTTTCGCGCACCTCTCATAGCTTCCCATATATTGTGATGTTTTCGCGCACTACTGATAGATTCCCCCAAATTGCTGTGTTTTTACGCACCTCTCATGCCTTCCCCGATATCACTGTGATTTCACATCCCAAGGCTTCCCCTATAGCGCTCTGTTTTCGCTCACCTCTCATAGCTTCCGCTGTATCACCGTGTTTTCGCGCACATCTCATTACTTCCTCTATATCGCTGTGTTATCAAGCAGCTCACATAACTTACCCTGCATTGCCATGTTTTCAGGGGCCTCCCATTTCTTCCCATTTTTCACCATGTTTTCGCGCACCTCTCATAGCTTCCCATATATTGCGATGTTTTCGCGGACCTCTCATAGATTCGCCAAAATCGCTGGGTTTTTGCGCAACTCTCATAGTTTCCCCAATATCGCCATGTTCTGGCGCACCTTGCATAGCTTCCCCTACGTCGCTGTGTTTTCGCGCATCTTTCATATCTTCTCCTACATCGCCGTGGTTTCATGCACCTCCCATAGCTTCCCCTATATTGCTGTGTTTTCTGACAGCTCTCATATGTTCCCCCTTCTCTCTCTGTTTTCGTGCACCTCCCATAGCTTCCCATATATCGCTGTGTTTTCACACACCTCTCATAGCTTCCCCTATATTGCTGTGTTTTCTCACACCTCTCATACCTTCCCCTATATCGCTTTGTTTTTGTGCATCTCCCATAGTTTCCCATTTATCGTTGTGTTTTCACGCACCTCTCAACTTCGCCTATATCGCTATACGGATGTGTTTTCGGGCACCTCTCATGTCTTCCCCGAAATCGTAGTGTTTTAGCGCACCTCTCATAGCTTCCCCTATATCGTTGTGTTATCGCACACCTCTCATACCTTCCCCTCTATCGCTGTGTTTTTGCGCACCTCTCATAGCTTTCCATATATTGCAATGTTTTCGCGCACCTCGCATAGCTTCACCTCCACCACTATGTTTTCCCACACCTCTCATACCTTCACCATATATAGCCGTGTCATAACGCACCTCCTATAGCTCCCTCTATATGGCTGTGTTTTCTCACACCACTCATACCTTCTCCTTTCTCGCTCTGTTTTCATGCACCTCCTATAGCTTCCCATATATCGCTGTGTTTTCGAGCACCTCTCATACCTTCCACTATATCGCCATTTTCTCACGCACCTCTGATACCTTCCCCTTTTTAGCTGAGTTTTCGCTCATCTCTCATACCTTCCCCTATATCAACATGTTTTCACGCACCTCTCATACCTTCACGTATATCGCCGTGTTTTCGCACACCTCCCATAGTTGCCCTGTGTCACAGTGTTTTCGCGCACCTCTCATAACTTCCCCTATATCGCCGTGTTTTCATGCACCTCCCATACATTCCCCTATATCGCTGTGTTTTCTCACACATCTCATACCTTCCCCTATATCGCAGTATTTTCACGCACCTCCCATACATTCCCCTATATCGTCGTGTATTAGCGCACCTCTCATATCTTCCCCTATATCACTGAGTTGTCAAGCAGCTGTCATAGCTTCTCCTATATTGCTCTGTTTTCATGCACCTCTCATAGCTTCCCCAATGTCTCTGTGCTCTCGTGCACCTCTCATCACTTCCCGTATATCGCCCTGTTTTTTCGGACCTCCCATAGCTTCCCATTTTTCGCCTTGTTTTCGCGCACCTCTCATAGCTTGCCATATATTGCGATGTTTTCGCGCACCACTCATAGATTCCCCCAAACCGCTGTGTTTTTGCGCACCTCTCATCGATTCCCCTAAATCGCCGTGCTCTGGCGCTCCTCGCATAGCTTCCCCTACATCGCTGTGTTTTCGTGCACCTCTCATATCTTCTCCTATATACCTGGGCATCACGCACCTCTCATAGCTTCCCCTATATTGCAGTGATTTCTTACAGTTCTCATACCTTCCCCTTTCTCGGTCTCTTTTCGTGCACCTCCCACAGCTTCCCATATAATGCTGCGTTTTCGCGCATTTCTCATATCTTCCACTATTTCGCTGTGTTTTCGTGCATCTTTCGTAGCATCCCCTATATCGCTGTGTTTTCGCACACCTCTCATACCTTCAACTATATCGCTGTGTTTACGCGCAAGTTCCATACGTTCCCATATATTGCTGTGTTTTTCAGCACCTCCCATAGCTTCCCCTATATTGCTGTGCTTTTTCACACATCTCATACATTCTGCTGTATCGCTGTATAATCACACACCTCTCATTGCTTCCCCTATATCGCTGTGCTTTCGCACACCTCCCATAGCTTCTGCTCTATCGCTGTGTTATCGCTTCCCTCTGATACCTTCACATAAATCTCTGTGTTATCGCACACCTCCCATAGCTTCCCCTGTATCGCCGGGTTTTTGCGCACCTCTCATATATTCCCCTATAGCGCTGTGTTTCGCGCACCTCCCATAGCTTCCCATATATCGCTGTGTTTTCACACACCTCTCGTAGCTTCCCCCCTACCGCTGTGTTCTCGAGTACCTCTCATTGCTTCCATATATTGCAATGTTTTCGCGCACGTCGCATAGCTTCCCCTATATCGCAGTGTTTTAACGCACCTCTCATACCTTCCCCTACATCTCTGTGTTTTCACGCATCTCTCATTCCTTCTCCTATATCACCATGTTCTCATGCACCTCCCATAGCTTCCCCTATATCACTGTGTTTTCTCACACCTCTCATACCTTCCCCTATATCGCTGTGTTTTCCCGCACCTCACGTAGTTTCCCCAATATCATTGTGTTTTTGCTCACCTGTTATAGCTTCCCCTATATCGCTGTGTTTTCACGCACCTCTCATATCTTCCACTATATCGCTGTGTTTTCGCGCACGTCCATAACTTCCCATACTTCGCTGTATTTCTGCAAACCTCCCTTATCTTCCCATATATCGCCGTGTTTTCGCACACCTCCCATAGGTTTCCCTGTAAGACTGTGTTTTCGCGCACCTCTCATCCCTTCCCCTATATCGCTGTGTCATCGCACACCTCTCATAGCTTCCCCTATATCGGTGTGATTTTGCGCACCTCTCATAGCTTCCCATCTACCGCTGCGTTCTCGTGCACTTCTCATACCTTCCCCTATATCGCTGTGTTTTTGCTCACCTCTCTTAGCTGCCACTATATCGCCATATTTTCGCGCAGCTCCCATACCTTCCCCTATAGAGATGCGTTTTCCCTCACCTCTCGTAACTTCCCTTATCTCGCTGTGTTTTGGCGCACCTTCCATAGCATCCCCCATAACGCTGTGTTTGGCGCTCCTCCCATAGCTTCCTCTCTATCGCTGTGTTTCTGCTCACCTCTCATAGCTTTACATATATCGCCGAGTTCTCGCGCACCTTTCATACCTTCCCCTTTTTAGCCGAGTTTACGCTCATCTCTCGTACTTTCTCCTATATCGCTGTGTTATCGCGCACCTCCTATAGCTTCCTCTATATCGCTGTGTTTTCGCGCACCTCTCATACCTACCTCTATATCACTGTTTTCATGCACCTTGCATACCATCTCATACCTCTCATCGCTTCCCCTATATTGATGTGTTTTTCACACACCTCTCATTCCTTCACGTATATCACCGTGTTTTTGTGCACCTCCCATAGCTTCCCCTATAGCGCTGTGTTTTTCATAGCTGTCACAAAATCTCTCTGTTTTCACGCACCTCTCGTAGCTTCCCCATATCGATTTGTTTTCGCACACCTCTCATACCTTCCCCTATATCGCCGTGTTTTCGCGCACCTCTCATAGCTTCCCCTATATCACTGTGTTTTCACCGGCCTGTCATACCTTCCTCTATATCGCTTTTTTTCGCGCACCTCGCATTGCTTCCCCTACATCAGTATGTTTTCGCGCATGTCTCATACCTTCAACTATATTGATGTGTTTTCACGCACCTCTCATACATTCCCCTATATCACTGCGTTTTCACGCACCTCTCATAGCTTCCCCCAAATCTTTTCTTTTTAAGTCTTTTTATTGAATTAGTACACAAAAGGTAAACCATATAGGCACTGATACACAGTTGCAATATAACTTTACAAGAGATACACAAAAAAAAAAGTAAGGGCAAACAGTGCAGTTTAGACTTAAAATAACCAGGTAATATAATAGATATAGGGGAAGCAATGGCAGGTGCGTGAAAACACCACGACATAGGAGAAGTTATGAGAGGTGCGCGAAAAAAAGCTATATAGGGGAAGCTGTGAGAGGTGCACGAAAACATTGCAATATATGGAAAGCTATGAGAGGTGCACGAGAACACATTGATATAGGGGGAGGTATGATAGGCACGCGGAAGCACAGCGATGTAGGGGAACCTATGGGAGGTGCACGAAAACACAGCGATATAGGAGAAGTTAGGAGAGGTGAGCGGAAATGCAGCGATATAGTGAAAGGTATGAGAGCTGCGCGAAAACACAGCGATATATGGGAAGCTACGGGAGGTGCACGAAAACAGAGCAATATAGGGGAAGTTATCACAGGTGTGAGAAAACACAGCAAAATAGGGGAAGCTATGGGAGGTGCGCGAAAACACAGCAATATAGGGGAAGCTCAGAGACGTGCGGAAAAACACAGCAATATAGGGGTAGGTATGCGAGGTGTGTGAAAAGACAGTGATATATGGGAAGCTATGGGAGGTGTGCGAAAACATGGCGATATAGGCACAGCTGTGAGAGGTCTGCAAAAACTCAGCCATATAGGGGAAGGTATGAGTGGTGCGAGAAAACAGCGATATAGGGGAAGCTATGAGAGGTGCGAGAAAACACAGCGATTTGGGGTAAGCTATGAGAACACATTGATATAGGGTAAAGGTATGATAGGCACGCGAAAACACAGCGATGTAGCGGAACCTATGGAAGGTGCATGAAAACACAGCGATATAGGGGAAGTTATGAGAGGTGCGCAAAAACCCAGCGATTTAGGTGAATCTATCAGAGGTGCACGGAAAATAGCGATATAGGGGAAGCTATGTGAGGTGCGAAAAATCACACCAATATACAGGAAGGTATGAGCAGTGCGCGAAAACATGGAGATGTAGGGGAATGTATGAGAGGTGTGCGAAAACACAGCAATATAAGGGAAGTTATGAGAGGTGAGAGAAATCGCACCTCTATAGGGGAAGGTATGAGAGGTGCGCGAGAGCACAGCGGTAGAGTGGAAGCTATGAGAGGTGCGCAATAACACAGCGATAAAGGGGAAGGGACGAGAGGTGCGCAAAAACACAGTCTTATAGGGGAACCTATGGGAGGTGCGCGAAAACACGACTATATATGGGAAGATATGAGAGGTGCGTGAAAACACAGTGATATAGGGGAAGCCATGGATTTGCGCGACAACATAGCGATATAGGGGAAGGTATGTGAGGTGCGGAAAACACGGCGATATAGGGGAAGCTATGAGAGGTGCGAGAAAACACAGCGATTTGGGGGAAGCTATGAGAGGTGCGCGAAAACATCGCAATATATGGAAGCTATGAGAGGTGCGTGAGAACACAACGGTAGAGGGGACGCTACGAGAGGTGCACAAAAACACATCAATATAGTTGGAGGTATGAGAGGTGCACGAAAACACAAGGATTTAGGGGAAGCAGTGCGAGGTGCGTGAAAACACAGTGATATATGGGAAGCTATGAGAGGTGCGCTAAAACACAGAGTTTTTGGTAAAGCTTTGAGAAGTGGACGAGAACACAGCACTATAGGGGAAGGTATGGGATGTGCGCGAAAAACACAGCGATATAGTTGAAGGTATGAGAGGTGCGCGAAAACATGGCGATATAAGAGAATGTATGAGAGGTGCGCAAAAACACGCTGATACGGGGTAAGTTATGAGTGGTGAGCGAATACACAGCTGTACAGGGGAAGTTATGAGAGGTGCGCGTAAATACAGCGATATAGGGGAAGCTATGAGAGGTGCGCGAAAATACAGCAATACAGCAGAATGTATGAGATGTGCACAAAAGCACAGCAATATAGGGGAAGCTATGGGAGGTGCGGAAAAACATAGCAATATATGGGAAGGTATGGAACGTGCGCGTAAACACAGCGATATAGTTGAAGGTATGAGAGGTGCGCGAAAACACGGCGATACAGGGGAAGTTTTGAGAGGTGATAGAAAACACAGCTGTATAGGGGAAGTTATGAGAAGATCGCGAAAACACGGCAATATAGGGGCAGCTGTAAGAGGTGAACAAAAATACAGCGATATAGGGGAAGCTATGCGAGGTGAGCAAATACACAGCGATTTAGGGGAATCTATGAGAGGTGCGCGAAACACAGCGATATAGGGGAAGCTATGCGAGGTGCGCAAATTCACACCAATATACAGGAAGGTATGAGCAGTGCACGAAAACATGGAGATGTAGGGGAATGTATGAGAGGTGTGCGAAAACAGGGCGATATAAGGGAATTTATGAGAGGTGAGAGAAAACGCACCTCTATAGGGGAAGGTATGAGATCTGCGCAAAAATATGGTGATATAGTGGCAGCTATGAGAGGTGAGTAAAAACACAGTCTTATAGAGGAACCTATGGGAGGTGCACGAAAACACGACGATATCTGGGAAGTTATGAGAGGTGCGCGAAAACACATCGATATAGGAGAAGCTACGAGAGGTGCGCGTAAACACAGCGATATAGTGGAAGGTATGAGAGGTATGCGAAAACACAGCAATATATGGGAAGTTATGGGAGGTGCATGAAAAACAGAGTGATATAGGGGAAGGTATGAAGGGGTGCAAGAAAACACGGCAATATAGGGGAAGGTATGGAACGTGCGCGTAAACACAGCAATATAGTTGAAGGTATGAGAGGTGCGCGAAAACACGGCGATACAGGGGAAGTTTTGAGAGGTGATAGAAAACACAGCTGTATAGGGGAAGTTATGAGAAGATCGCGAAAACACGGCAATATAGGGGCAGCTGTAAGAGGTGAACGAAAATACAGCGATATAGGGGAAGCTGTGGGAGGTGTGCGAAAACATGGCAATATTGGGGACGCTATATGAGGTGCGTGAAAACACAGCGATCTAGAGGAAGCCATGAGAGGTGTGCGAAAATATCGCCATATATGGCAAGCTATGAGAGGTGTGCCAAAACAGCGATATAGCGGAAGCAGTGGGAGGTATGCGAAAACACAGCAATATTGGGGAAGGTATGAAAGCTGTTTGAAAACAAAGCAATACAGGGAAAGATGTGAGAGGTGCGCGAAAACGCGGCGATACAGGAGAAGCTATGAGAGTTGCACAAAAACACAGTGACTTAGGGAAAGCGATGAGAGGTGTGGGAAAACATCGCAATATAGGGGAAGCCATGTGAGGTGCGCGAGAAAACAGCAAAAAATGGGAAGCTATGGGAGGTGCGTGAATACACAGCGATATAGGAGAAGGTGTGAGATGTGGCGTAAACGCATCGATATAGTGGAAGGTATGAGTGGTGCGCGAAAGCACAACGATATAGGGGTAGGTATAGAGGTGTGCGAAAACACAGCGATATAGGGGAAGATATGAGAGGTCTGCAAAAACACGCATTACAGGGGTAGGTATGAGAGGTACGCGAAAACACATCAATACCAGGGAAGCTACGAGAGGTGCGTGAAAACACATCGATACAGGAGAAGGTATAGAAACATAGAAACATAGAAAATATGTGCATGAGAACACAGTGACAGAGGGGAAGTTATGAGGGGTGCCGTAAAATGCAACGATATAGGGTAAGTTATGAGAGGTGCGCGAAAACACAGCAATATAGGGGAAGCTATGGGAGGTGCACGAAAACACGGCTATATACGTGAAGCTATGAGAGGTGTGTGAAAACACGTCGATATGGGGGAACGTATGAGAGATTAGCGAAAACTCAGCTAAAGAGGGGAAATTATGAGTGATGCACGAGAACACGGAGATATAGAAACATAGAAACATAGAAAATAGGTGCAGGAGCAGGCCATTTGACCCTTCGAGCCTGCACTGCCATTTATTATGATCATGGCTGATCATCCAACTCAGAACCCCGCCCCAGCCTTCCCTCCATACCCCCTGATCCCCGTAGCCACAAGGGCCATATCTAACTCCCTCTTAAATATAGCCAATGAACTGGCCTCAACTGTTTCCTGTGGCAGAGAGTTCCACAGATTCACCACTCTCTGTGTGAAGAAGTTTTTCCTAATCTCGGTCCTAAAAGGCTTCCCCTTTATCCTCAAACTGTGACCCCTTGTTCTGGACTTCCCCAACATCGAGAACAATCTTCCTGCATCTAGCCTGTCCAATCCCTTTAGGATTTTATACGTTTCAATCAGATCCCCCTTCAATCTTCTGAATTCCAACGAGTACAAGCCCAGTTCATCCAGTCTTTCTTCATATGAAAGTCCTGCCATCCCAGGAATCAATCTGGTGAACCGTCTTTGTACTCCCTCTATGGCAAGGATGTCTTTCCTCAGATTAGGGGACCAAAACTGCACACAATATTCCAGGTGTGGTCTCACCAAGGCCTTGTACAATTGCAGTAGTACATCCCTACTCCTGTACTCGAATCCTCTCGCTATAAATGCCAGCACACCATTCGCCTTTTTCACCGCCTGCTGTACCTGCATGCCCACTTTCAATGACTGGTGTATAATGACACCCAGGTCTCGCTGCACCTCCCCTTTTCCTAATCGGCCACCATTCAGATAATAATCTGTTTTCCTATTTTTGCCACCAAAGTGGCAAAACTTCACATTTATCCACATTAAATTGCATCTGCCATGAATTTGCCCACTCACCCAACCTATCCAAGTCACCCTGCATCCTCTCAGCATCCTCCTCACAGCTAACACTGCCACCCAGCTTCGTGTCATCCGCAAACTTGGAGATGCTGCATTTAATTTCCTCATCCAAGTCATTAATATATTTTGCAAACAACTGGGGTCCCAGCACTGAGCCTTGCGGTACCCCACTAGTCACCGCCTTCCATTCTGAAAAGGTCCCGTTTATTCCCACTCTTTGCTTCCTGTCTGCTAACCAATTCTCCATCCACATCAATACCTTACCCCCAATGTCGTGTGCTTTCAGTTTGCACACTAATCTCCTGTGTGGGACCTGTCAAAAGCCTTTTGAAAATCCAAATATACCACATCCACTGGTTCTCCCCTATCCACTCTACTAGTTACATCCTCAAAAAATTCTATGAGATTCGTCAGACATGATTTTCCTTTCACAAATCCATGCTGACTTTGTCCGATGATTTCATCGCTTTCCAAATGTGCTGTTATAACATCTTTGATAACTGACTCCAGCAGTTTCCCCACCACCGACATTAGGCCAACCGGTCTATAATTCCCTGGTTTCTCTCTCCCTCCTTTTTTAAAAAGTGGGGTTACATTAGACACCCTCCAATCCTCAGGAACTAGTCCAGAATCTAACAAGTTTTGAAAAATTATCACTAATGCATCCACTATTTCTTGGGCTATTTCCTTAAGCACCCTGGGATGCAGACCATCTGGCCCTGGGGATTTACCTGCCTTCAATCCCTTCAATTTACCTAACACCACTTCCCTACTAACAAGTATTTCGCTCAGTTCCTCCATCTCACTGGACCCTCTGTCCCCTACTATTTCTGGAAGATTATTTATGTCCTCCTTAGTGAAGACAGAACCAAAGTAATTATTCAATTGGTCTGTCATGTCCTTGCTCCCCATAATCAATTCACCTGTTTCTGTCTGCAGGGGACCTACATTTGTCTTTACCAGTCTTTTCTTTTTTACATATCTATAAAAGCTTTTACAGTCAGTTTTTATGTTCCCTGCCAGTTTTCTCTCATAATCTTTTTTCCCCTTCCTAATTGAGAGGTGCACGAAACAAAACGATATAGGGGTAGGTATGCAAACGTGCGTAAACACATATCGACCTACTTGAAGGTATGAGAGGTGCGCGAAAATAACGATATAGGGGAAGCTATGCAAGGTGCGTGAAAACACAGCGATATAGGGGTAGCTATAGAGGTGCGAGAAAACAAATCAATATAGGGGAAGCTACGGGAGGTGCGTGAAATCACAGCGATATCAGGGAAGCTATGGGATGTGTGCGAAAGCACAGCGATACAGGGGAAGATATAAGAGGTGCGCGAAAAGACAGCCATGTTGGGAATCTATGGAAAGGTGCGCAAAAACACAGCGATAATTGGAAGGTATGGGAGGTGCGCAAAAACACAGCACTATAGTGGAAGATATGAGAGGTGCACGAAATCACAGCGTTATCGGGGAATCTAAGGGAGGTGCGCGAAAACACAGTGATGTAGGGGAAGCTATGTGAGGTGCATCAGAACACTGCAATATGGGGGAAGATATGAGAGGTGCGCAAAAACACAGCTATTTGGGGAAAGCGATGAGAGGTGCACGAAAACACAGTGATTTGGGGGAAGCTATGAGAGGTGCGCGAAATCAATGCAATATATGGAAAGCTATGACAGGTGCACGAGAACACAGCAACACAGGAGAGGTTATGATAGGCACGCGAAAACACAGCGATGTTGGGGAACCTATGGGAGGCGCATGAAAACATAGCGATATAGGGGAAATTATGAGAGGTGCGCGAAAACACATCGATATAGGGGAAGCTACCAGAGGTACGCAAAAACACAGCGAATTGGGGAAAGCAATGAGAGGTGCATGAAAACATCGCAATATATGGGAAGCTATGAGAGGTGCACAAAAACACGGCGAAAAATGGGAAGCTACGGGAGGTGCGCGAAAACAGAACGATATAGGGGAAGGTATGAGAGGTGCGAGAAAACACAGCGATATAGGGGAAGCTATGGTAGGTACGTGAAAACATGGCGTTATGGGGGAAAGTATGAGAGGTGCGCAAAAACACAGCGATGTAGGGGAAAGTATGAGTGGTGCGCGAAAACACAACGATATAGGGGAAGGTATGAGAGGTGCGAGAAAACACAGCGATATAGGGGAAGCTATGGTAGGTACGTGAAAACATGGCGTTATGGGGGAAAGTATGAGAGGTGCGCGAAAACACAGCGATGTAGGGGAAAGTATGAATGGTGCTCGAAAACACAACGATATATGGGAAGCCAGGGAAGGTGCACGACAACAGAGAGATACAGGGGAAGGTAGCAGAGGTACGAGAAAACGCAGCGATATAGGGGAAGCTATGTGAGGTGCGTGAAAACACAGAGATCTAGGGGAATCTATGAGAGGTGCGCGAAAACACAGCGATATAGGGGAAGCTGTGGGAGGTGTGCGAGAAAACAGCGATACAGGGGAAGCTATGAGAGGTCTGCGAAAACACCCATTATAGGGGCAGGTATCAGAGGTGTGCGAAAACACATCGATACCAGGGAAGCTACGAGAGGTGCACAAAAACACATCGATATAGAGGATGGTATAAGAGGTGCACAAAAACAAAACGACATAGGGGTAGGTATGTGAGGTACGCGAAAACACAGCGATATAGGGGAAGATATGGAAGGTGCGCAAACACGCATCGATATACTTGAAGGTATG
>NW_027277666.1:0-25885 GCF_030028105.1 Mobula birostris
GAAAAGTGCAGACTGAGGAGAGAGAGAACAGTGCAGAGTGAGGAGAGAGAGAACAGCACAGACTGAGGAGAGAGAGAACAGTGCAGACTGAGGAGAGAGAACAGTGCAGACTGAGGAGTGAGAGAACAGTGCAGACTGAGGAGAGAGAGAACAGTGCAGACTGAGGAGACAGAGAGAGAACAGTGCAGACTGAGGAGAGAGTGAACAGTGCAGACTGAGGAGAGAGAGAACAGTGCAGACTGATGAGAGAGAGAACAGTGCAGACTGAGGAGAGAGAGAACAATGCAGACTGAGAAGAGAGAGAGAACAGTGCAGACTGAGGAGAGCGAAAACAGTGCAGACTGAGGAGAGAGAGAGAACAGTGCAGACTGAGGAGAGAGAGAGAACACTGCGGATTGAGGAGAGAGAGAGAAGAGAGATCAGTGCACACTGAGGAGAGAGAGAACAGTGCAGACTGAGGAGACACGGAACAGTGCAGACTGTGGAGAGAGAGAGAACAGTGCAGACTGAGGAGGGAGAGAGAACAGTGCAGACTGAGGAGAAAGAGAGAACAGTGCAGACTGAGGAGAGAGAGAACAGTGCAGACTGAGGAGAGAGAGAGAGAAAACAGTGCAGACTGAGGAGAGAGAGAGAACAGTGCAGACTGAGGAGACACGGAACAGTGGAGACTGTGGAGAGAGAGAGAACAGTGCAGACTGAGGAGCGAGAGAGAACAGTGCAGACTGAGAAGAGAGAGAGAACAGTGCAGACTGAGGAGAGAGAGAACAGTGCAGACTGAGGAGAGAGAGAGAACAGTGCGGACTGAGGAGAGAGAGAGAGAGATCAGTGCACACTGAGGAGAGAGAGAGATCAGTGTAGACTGAGGAGAGAGAGAAGAGTGCAGTCTCAGGAGAGAGAGAGAAAAGTGCAGACTGAAGAGAGAGAGAACAGTGCAGACCGAGGAGAGAGAGAGAACAGTGCAGACTGAGGAGGGGGAGAGAACAGTGCAGACTGAGGAGAAAGAGAGAACAGTGCAGACTGAGGAGAGAGAGAACAGTGCAGACTGAGGAGAGAGAGAGAGAAAACAGTGCAGACTGAGGAGAGAGAGAGAACAGTGCAGACTGAGGAGACACGGAACAGTGGAGACTGTGGAGAGAGAGAGAACAGTGCAGACTGAGGAGCGAGAGAGAACAGTGCAGACTGAGAAGAGAGAGAGAACAGTGCAGACTGAGGAGAGAGAGAACAGTGCAGACTGAGGAGAGAGAGAGAACAGTGCGGACTGAGGAGAGAGAGAGAGAGATCAGTGCACACTGAGGAGAGAGAGAGATTAGTGTAGACTGAGGAGAGAGAGAAGAGTGCAGTCTCAGGAGAGAGAGAGAAAAGTGCAGACTGAAGAGAGAGAGAACAGTGCAGACCGAGGAGAGAGAGAGAACAGTGCAGACTGAGGAGAGAGAGAACAGTGCAGACTGAGGAGAGAGAGAGAACACTGCGGATTGAGGAGAGAGAGAGAAGAGAGATCAGTGCACACTGAGGAGAGAGAGAACAGTGCAGACTGAGGAGGCACGGAACAGTGCAGACTGTGGAGAGAGAGAGAACAGTGCAGACTGAGGAGGGAGAGAGAACAGTGCAGACTGAGGAGAAAGAGGGAACAGTGCAGACTGAGGAGAGAGAGAACAGTGCAGACTGAGGAGAGAGAGAGAGAAAACAGTGCAGACTGAGGAGAGAGAGAGAACAGTGCAGACTGAGGAGACACGGAACAGTGGAGACTGTGGAGAGAGAGAGAACAGTGCAGACTGAGGAGCGAGAGAGAACAGTGCAGACTGAGAAGAGAGAGAGAACAGTGCAGACTGAGGAGAGAGAGAACAGTGCAGACTGAGGAGAGAGAGAGAACAGTGCGGACTGAGGAGAGAGAGAGAGAGATCAGTGCACACTGAGGAGAGAGAGAGATCAGTGTAGACTGAGGAGAGAGAGAAGAGTGCAGTCTCAGGAGAGAGAGAGAAAAGTGCAGACTGAAGAGAGAGAGAACAGTGCAGACCGAGGAGAGAGAGAGAACAGTGCAGACTGAGGAGGGGGAGAGAACAGTGCAGACTGAGGAGAGAGAGTGAACAGCGCAGACAGAGGAGAGAGAGAACAGTGCAGACTGAGCAGAGAGAGAGATCAGTGTAGACTGAGGAGAGAGAGAACAGTGCAGACTGAGGAGAGGGAGAGAACAGTGCAGACTGAGGAGAGAGAAAGAACAGTGCAGACTGAGGAGAGAGAGTGAACAGTGCAGACTGAGTAGAGATAGAACAGTGCTGACTGAGGAGAGAGAGAGAGAGAGGGAACAGTGCAGACTGAGGAGAGAGAGAGAACAGTGCAGACTGAGGAGAGAGAGAGAAGAGTGCAGACTGAGCCGAGAGAGAGATCAGTGTAGACTGAGGAGAGAGAGATCAGTGCAGACTGAGGAAAGGGAGAGAACAGTGCAGACTGAGGAGAGAGAGAACAGTGCAGACTGAGGAGAGAGAGAGAGAAACAGTGCAGACTGAGGAGAGAGAGAGAACAGTGCAGACTGAGGAGACACGGAACAGTGGAGACTGTGGAGAGAGAGAGAACAGTGCAGACTGAGGAGCGAGAGAGAACAGTGCAGACTGAGAAGAGAGAGAGAACAGTGCAGACTGAGGAGAGAGAGAACAGTGCAGACTGAGGAGAGAGAGAGAACAGTGCGGACTGAGGAGAGAGAGAGAGAGATCAGTGCACACTGAGGAGAGAGAGAGATCAGTGTAGACTGAGGAGAGAGAGAAGAGTGCAGTCTCAGGAGAGAGAGAGAAAAGTGCAGACTGAAGAGAGAGAGAACAGTTGAGACCGAGGAGAGAGAGAGAACAGTGCAGACTGAGGAGGGGGAGAGAACAGTGCAGACTGAGGAGAGAGAGTGAACAGCGCAGACAGAGGAGAGAGAGAACAGTGCAGACTGAGCAGAGAGAGAGATCAGTGTAGACTGAGGAGAGAGAGAACAGTGCAGACTGAGGAGAGGGAGAGAACAGTGCAGACTGAGGAGAGAGAGAGAACAGTGCAGACTGAGGAGAGAGAGTGAACAGTGCAGACTGAGTAGAGAGAGAACAGTGCTGACTGAGGAGAGAGAGAGAGAGAGGGAACAGTGCAGACTGAGGAGAGAGAGAGAACAGTGCAGACTGAGGAGAGAGAGAGAAGAGTGCAGACTGAGCCGAGAGAGAGATCAGTGTAGACTGAGGAGAGAGAGATCAGTGCAGACTGAGGAGAGGGAGAGAACAGTCGAGATTGAGAAGAGAGAACAGTGGAACAGTAAAGACTGAGGAGAGAAAGAGAAAACAGTGCAGGCTGAGGAGAGATAGAGAACAGTGCAGACTGAGGAGAGAGAGTGAGAACAGTGCAGACAGAAGAGACAGAGAACAGTGCAGACTGAGGAGAGAGAGAACAGTGCAGACTGAGGAGAGAGAGAGAACACTACAGACTGAGGAGGGAGAGAGAACAGTGCAGACTGAGGAGAGAGAGAGCAGTGCAGACTGAGGAGAGAGAACAGTGCAGACTGAGGAGTGAGAGAACAGTGCAGACTGAGGAGAGAGAGAACAGTGCAGACTGAGGAGACAGAGAGAGAACAGTGCAGACTGAGGAGAGAGTGAACAGTGCAGACTGAGGAGAGAGAGAACAGTGCAGACTGATGAGAGAGAGAACAGTGCAGACTGAGGAGAGAGAGAACAATGCAGACTGAGAAGAGAGAGAGAACAGTGCAGACTGAGGAGAGCGAAAACAGTGCAGACTGAGGAGAGAGAGAGAACAGTGCAGACTGAGGAGAGAGAGAACAGTGCAGACTGAGGAGAGAGAGAGAACACTGCGGATTGAGGAGAGAGAGAGAAGAGAGATCAGTGCACACTGAGGAGAGAGAGAACAGTGCAGACTGAGGAGACACGGAACAGTGCAGACTGTGGAGAGAGAGAGAACAGTGCAGACTGAGGAGGGAGAGAGAACAGTGCAGACTGAGGAGAAAGAGAGAACAGTGCAGACTGAGGAGAGAGAGAACAGTGCAGACTGAGGAGAGAGAGAGAGAAAACAGTGCAGACTGAGGAGACACGGAACAGTGGAGACTGTGGAGAGAGAGAGAACAGTGCAGACTGAGGAGCGAGAGAGAACAGTGCAGACTGAGAAGAGAGAGAGAACAGTGCAGACTGAGGAGAGAGAGAACAGTGCAGACTGAGGAGAGAGAGAGAACAGTGCGGACTGAGGAGAGAGAGAGAGAGATCAGTGCACACTGAGGAGAGAGAGAGATCAGTGTAGACTGAGGAGAGAGAGAAGAGTGCAGTCTCAGGAGAGAGAGAGAAAAGTGCAGACTGAAGAGAGAGAGAACAGTGCAGACCGAGGAGAGAGAGAGAACAGTGCAGACTGAGGAGAGAGAGAACAGTGCAGACTGAGGAGAGAGAGAGAACACTGCGGATTGAGGAGAGAGAGAGAAGAGAGATCAGTGCACACTGAGGAGAGAGAGAACAGTGCAGACTGAGGAGACACGGAACAGTGCAGACTGTGGAGAGAGAGAGAACAGTGCAGACTGAGGAGGGAGAGAGAACAGTGCAGACTGAGGAGAAAGAGGGAACAGTGCAGACTGAGGAGAGAGAGAACAGTGCAGACTGAGGAGAGAGAGAGAGAAAACAGTGCAGACTGAGGAGAGAGAGAGAACAGTGCAGACTGAGGAGACACGGAACAGTGGAGACTGTGGAGAGAGAGAGAACAGTGCAGACTGAGGAGCGAGAGAGAACAGTGCAGACTGAGAAGAGAGAGAGAACAGTGCAGACTGAGGAGAGAGAGAACAGTGCAGACTGAGGAGAGAGAGAGAACAGTGCGGACTGAGGAGAGAGAGAGAGAGATCAGTGCACACTGAGGAGAGAGAGAGATCAGTGTAGACTGAGGAGAGAGAGAAGAGTGCAGTCTCAGGAGAGAGAGAGAAAAGTGCAGACTGAAGAGAGAGAGAACAGTGCAGACCGAGGAGAGAGAGAGAACAGTGCAGACTGAGGAGGGGGAGAGAACAGTGCAGACTGAGGAGAGAGAGTGAACAGCGCAGACAGAGGAGAGAGAGAACAGTGCAGACTGAGCAGAGAGAGAGATCAGTGTAGACTGAGGAGAGAGAGAACAGTGCAGACTGAGGAGAGGGAGAGAACAGTGCAGACTGAGGAGAGAGAGAGAACAGTGCAGACTGAGGAGAGAGAGTGAACAGTGCAGACTGAGTAGAGAGAGAACAGTGCTGACTGAGGAGAGAGAGAGAGAGAGGGAACAGTGCAGACTGAGGAGAGAGAGAGAACAGTGCAGACTGAGGAGAGAGAGAGAAGAGTGCAGACTGAGCCGAGAGAGAGATCAGTGTAGACTGAGGAGAGAGAGATCAGTGCAGACTGAGGAAAGGGAGAGAACAGTCGAGATTGAGAAGAGAGAACAGTGGAACAGGAAAGACTGAGGAGAGAGAGAGAAAACAGTGCAGGCTGAGGAGAGATAGAGATCAGTGCAGACTGAGGAGAGAGAGTGAGAACAGTGCAGACAGAAGAGACAGAGAACAGTGCAGACTGAGGAGAGAGAGAACAGTGCAGACTGAGGAGAGAGAGAGAACACTACAGACTGAGGAGGGAGAGAGAACAGTGCAGACTGAGGAGAGAGAGAGAAAATTGCAGACTGAGGAGAGAGAGGGAACAGTGCAGACTGAGGAGAGACAGAACAGTGCAGACTAAGGAGAGAGAGAGAACAGTGCAGACTGAGGAGAAAGAGAACAGTGCAGACTGAAGAGAGAGAGAGAACAGTGCAGACTGATAAGAGGGAGATATAACAGTGCAGACGGAGGAGAGAGAGAGAACAGTGCAGACTGAGGAGAGAGAGAACAGTGCAGACTGAGTACCGAGAGAGAAAAGTGCAGACTGAGGAGAGAGAGGGCACAGTGCAGATTTAGGAGAGACAGAACAGTGAAGACTAAGGAGACAGAGAGAAAAGTGCAGACTGAGGATAGACAGAACAGTGCAGACTGAGGAGAGAGAGAGAGAAAAGGGCAGACTGAGGAGAGAGGGAACAGTGTAGAATGAGGAGAGAGAGAGGACAGTGCAGACTGAGGAGAGAGAGAACAGTGCAGAGTGAGGAGAGAGAGAACAGCACAGACTGAGGAGAGAGAGAACAGTGCAGACTGAGGAGAGAGAACAGTGCAGACTGAGGAGTGAGAGAACAGTGCAGACTGAGGAGAGAGAGAACAGTGCAGACTGAGGAGACAGAGAGAGAACAGTGCAGACTGAGGAGAGAGTGAACAGTGCAGACTGAGGAGAGAGAGAACAGTGCAGACTGATGAGAGAGAGAACAGTGCAGACTGAGGAGAGAGAGAACAATGCAGACTGAGAAGAGAGAGAGAACAGTGCAGACTGAGGAGAGCGAAAACAGTGCAGACTGAGGAGAGAGAGAGAACAGTGCAGACTGAGGAGAGAGAGAACAGTGCAGACTGAGGAGAGAGAGAGAACACTGCGGATTGAGGAGAGAGAGAGAGAGAGAGATCAGTGCACACTGAGGAGAGAGAGAACAGTGCAGACTGAGGAGACACGGAACAGTGCAGACTGTGGAGAGAGAGAGAACAGTGCAGACTGAGGAGGGAGAGAGAACAGTGCAGACTGAGGAGAAAGAGAGAACAGTGCAGACTGAGGAGAGAGAGAACAGTGCAGACTGAGGAGAGAGAGAGAGAAAACAGTGCAGACTGAGGAGAGAGAGAGAACAGTGCAGACTGAGGAGACACGGAACAGTGGAGACTGTGGAGAGAGAGAGAACAGTGCAGACTGAGGAGCGAGAGAGAACAGTGTAGACTGAGAAGAGAGAGAGAACAGTGCAGACTGAGGAGAGAGAGAACAGTGCAGACTGAGGAGAGAGAGAGAACAGTGCGGACTGAGGAGAGAGAGAGAGAGATCAGTGCACACTGAGGAGAGAGAGAGATCAGTGTAGACTGAGGAGAGAGAGAAGAGTGCAGTCTCAGGAGAGAGAGAGAAAAGTGCAGACTGAAGAGAGAGAGAACAGTGCAGACCGAGGAGAGAGAGAGAACAGTGCAGACTGAGGAGGGGGAGAGAACAGTGCAGACTGAGGAGAGAGAGTGAACAGCGCAGACAGAGGAGAGAGAGAACAGTGCAGACTGAGCAGAGAGAGAGATCAGTGTAGACTGAGGAGAGAGAGAACAGTGCAGACTGAGGAGAGGGAGAGAACAGTGCAGACTGAGGAGAGAGAGAGAACAGTGCAGACTGAGGAGAGAGAGTGAACAGTGCAGACTGAGTAGAGAGAGAACAGTGCTGACTGAGGAGAGAGAGAGAGAGAGAGAGGGAACAGTGCAGACTGAGGAGAGAGAGAGAACAGTGCAGACTGAGGAGAGAGAGAGAAGAGTGCAGACTGAGCCGAGAGAGAGATCAGTGTAGACTGAGGAGAGAGAGATCAGTGCAGACTGAGGAGAGGGAGAGAACAGTCGAGATTGAGAAGAGAGAACAGTGGAACAGTAAAGACTGAGGAGAGAGAGAGAAAACAGTGCAGGCTGAGGAGAGATAGAGATCAGTGCAGACTGAGGAGAGAGAGTGAGAACAGTGCAGACAGAAGAGACAGAGAACAGTGCAGACTGAGAAGAGAGAGAACAGTGCAGACTGAGGAGAGAGAGAGAACACTACAGACTGAGGAGGGAGAGAGAACAGTGCAGACTGAGGAGAGAGAGAGAAAAGTGCAGACTGAGCAGAGAGAGGGAACAGTGCAGACTGAGGAGAGACAGAACAGTGCAGACTAAGGAGAGAGAGAGAACAGTGCAGACTGAGGAGAAAGAGAACAGTGCAGACTGAAGAGAGAGAGAGAACAGTGCAGACTGATAAGAGGGAGATATAACAGTGCAGACGGAGGAGAGAGAGAGAACAGTGCAGACTGAGGAGAGAGAGAACAGTGCAGACAGAGTACCGAGAGAGAAAAGTGCAGACTGAGGAGAGAGAGGGCACAGTGCAGATTTAGGAGAGACAGAACAGTGAAGACTAAGGAGACAGAGAGAAAAGTGCAGACTGAGGATAGACAGAACAGTGCAGACTGAGGAGAGAGAGAGAGAAAAGGGCAGACTGAGGAGAGAGGGAACAGTGTAGAATGAGGAGAGAGAGAGGACAGTGCAGACTGAGGAGAGAGAGAACAGTGCAGAGTGAGGAGAGAGAGAACAGCACAGACTGAGGAGAGAGAGAACAGTGCAGACTGAGGAGAGAGAACAGTGCAGACTGAGGAGAGAGAGAACAGTGCAGACTGAGGAGAGAGTGAACAGTGCAGACTGAGGAGAGAGAGAATAGTGCAGACTGATGAGAGAGAGAACAGTGCAGACTGAGGAGAGAGAGAACAATGCAGACTGAGAAGAGAGAGAGAACAGTGCAGACTGAGGAGAGAGAGAGAGAGATCTGTGCACACTGAGGAGAGAGCGAACAGTGCAGACTGAGGAGACACGGAACAAAGCAGACTGTGGAGAGAGAGAGAACAGTGCAGACTGAGGAGGGAGAGAGAACAGTGCAGACTGAGGAGAGAGAGAGAACAGTGCAGATTGAGGAGAGAGAGAACAGTGCAGACTGAGGAGAGAGAGAGAGAAAACAGTGCAGACTGAGGAGAGAGAGAGAACAGTGCCGACTGAGGAGAGAGATTGAGAACAGTGCAGACTGAGGAGAGAGAGTACAGTGCAGATTGAGGAGACACGGCACAGTGCAGACTGTGGAGAGAGAGAGAACAGTGCAGACTGAGGAGAGAGAGAGAACAGTTCAGACTGAGGAGAGAGAGAACAGTGCAGAGTGAGGAGAGAGAGAACAGTGCAGAATGAGGAGAGGAGAGAAGAGTGCAGACTGAGGAGAGAGAGAACAGTGCAGACTGAGGAGAGAGAGAACAGTGCAGACTGAGGAGAGAGAGAACAGTGCAGACTGAGGAGAGAGCGAGATCAGTGCGGACTGAGGAGAGAGAGAACAGTGCAGAATGAGGAGAGAGAGAGATCAGTGTAGACTGAGGAGAGAGAGAAGAGTGCAGACTCAGGAGAGAGAGAGAAAAGTGCAGACTGAAGAGCGAGAGAACAGTGCAGACTGAGGAGAGAGACAGAACAGTGCAGACTGAGGAGAGAGAGAACAGTGCAGACTGGGTGAGAGAGAGAGAACAGTGCAGACAGAGGAGAGGGAGAACAGTGCAGACTGAGGAGAGGAGAGAAGAGTGCAGACTGAGGAGAGAGAGAACAGTGCAGACTGAGGAGAGAGAGAACAGTGCAGACCGAGGAGAGAGAACAGTGCAGACTGAGGAGGGAGCGAAAATTGCAGACTGAGGAGAGAGAGAGATCAGTGCAGAATTAGGAGAGAGAGAATAGTGCAGACTGAGGAGAGAGAGAGATAAAAGTGGGGACTGAGGAGAGAGAGAACAGTACAGGCTGAGGAGAGAGAAAGAACAGTGTAGACTGAGGAGAGAGAACAGTGCAGACTGAGGAGAGAGAGAGAACAGTGCAGACTGAGGAGAGAGAGAACAGTGCAGACTGAGGAGAGAGAGAGATTAGTGTAGACTGAGGAGAGAGAGAACAGTGCAGACTGAGGAGAGAGAGAGAGAACAGTGCAGACTGAGGAGAGAGTGAACAGTGCAGACTGAGGAGAGAGAGAACAGTGCAGAATGATGAGAGAGAGAACAGTGCAGACTGAGGAGATAGAGAACAATGCAGACTGAGGAGAGAGAGAGAACAGTGCAGACTGAGGAGAGAGAGAACAGTGCAGAGTGAGGAGAGAGAGAGAACAGTGCGGACTGAGGAGAGAGAGAGAGAGATCAGTGCACACTGAGGAGAGAGAGAACAGTGCAGACCGAGGAGAGAGAGAGAACAGTGCAGACTGAGGAGAGAGAGAACAGTGCAGACTGAGGAGAGAGAGAGAACACTGCGGATTGAGGAGAGAGAGAGAAGAGAGATCAGTGCACACTGAGGAGAGAGAGAACAGTGCAGACTGAGGAGACACGGAACAGTGCAGACTGTGGAGAGAGAGAGAACAGTGCAGACTGAGGAGGGAGAGAGAACAGTGCAGACTGAGGAGAAAGAGGGAACAGTGCAGACTGAGGAGAGAGAGAACAGTGCAGACTGAGGAGAGAGAGAGAGAAAACAGTGCAGACTGAGGAGAGAGAGAGAACAGTGCAGACTGAGGAGACACGGAACAGTGGAGACTGTGGAGAGAGAGAGAACAGTGCAGACTGAGGAGCGAGAGAGAACAGTGCAGACTGAGAAGAGAGAGAGAACAGTGCAGACTGAGGAGAGAGAGAACAGTGCAGACTGAGGAGAGAGAGAGAACAGTGCGGACTGAGGAGAGAGAGAGAGAGATCAGTGCACACTGAGGAGAGAGAGAGATCAGTGTAGACTGAGGAGAGAGAGAAGAGTGCAGTCTCAGGAGAGAGAGAGAAAAGTGCAGACTGAAGAGAGAGAGAACAGTGCAGACCGAGGAGAGAGAGAGAACAGTGCAGACTGAGGAGGGGGAGAGAACAGTGCAGACTGAGGAGAGAGAGTGAACAGCGCAGACAGAGGAGAGAGAGAACAGTGCAGACTGAGCAGAGAGAGAGATCAGTGTAGACTGAGGAGAGAGAGAACAGTGCAGACTGAGGAGAGGGAGAGAACAGTGCAGACTGAGGAGAGAGAGAGAACAGTGCAGACTGAGGAGACAGAGAGAGAACAGTGCAGACTGAGGAGAGAGTGAACAGTGCAGACTGAGGAGAGAGAGAACAGTGCAGACTGATGAGAGAGAGAACAGTGCAGACTGAGGAGAGAGAGAACAATGCAGACTGAGAAGAGAGAGAGAACAGTGCAGACTGAGGAGAGCGAAAACAGTGCAGACTGAGGAGAGAGAGAGAACAGTGCAGACTGAGGAGAGAGAGAACAGTGCAGACTGAGGAGAGAGAGAGAACACTGCGGATTGAGGAGAGAGAGAGAAGAGAGATCAGTGCACACTGAGGAGAGAGAGAACAGTGCAGACTGAGGAGACACGGAACAGTGCAGACTGTGGAGAGAGAGAGAACAGTGCAGACTGAGGAGGGAGAGAGAACAGTGCAGACTGAGGAGAAAGAGAGAACAGTGCAGACTGAGGAGAGAGAGAACAGTGCAGACTGAGGAGAGAGAGAGAGAAAACAGTGCAGACTGAGGAGAGAGAGAGAACAGTGCAGACTGAGGAGACACGGAGCAGTGGAGACTGTGGAGAGAGAGAGAACAGTGGAGACTGAGGAGCGAGAGAGAACAGTGCAGACTGAGAAGAGAGAGAGAACAGTGCAGACTGAGGAGAGAGAGAACAGTGCAGACTGAGGAGAGAGAGAGAACAGTGCGGACTGAGGAGAGAGAGAGAGAGATCAGTGCACACTGAGGAGAGAGAGAGATCAGTGTAGACTGAGGAGAGAGAGAAGAGTGCAGTCTCAGGAGAGAGAGAGAAAAGTGCAGACTGAAGAGAGAGAGAACAGTGCAGACCGAGGAGAGAGAGAGAACAGTGCAGACTGAGGAGAGAGAGAACAGTGCAGACTGAGGAGAGAGAGAGAACACTGCGGATTGAGGAGAGAGAGAGAAGAGAGATCAGTGCACACTGAGGAGAGAGAGAACAGTGCAGACTGAGGAGACACGGAACAGTGCAGACTGTGGAGAGAGAGAGAACAGTGCAGACTGAGGAGGGAGAGAGAACAGTGCAGACTGAGGAGAAAGAGGGAACAGTGCAGACTGAGGAGAGAGAGAACAGTGCAGACTGAGGAGAGAGAGAGAGAAAACAGTGCAGACTGAGGAGAGAGAGAGAACAGTGCAGACTGAGGAGACACGGAACAGTGGAGACTGTGGAGAGAGAGAGAACAGTGCAGACTGAGGAGCGAGAGAGAACAGTGCAGACTGAGAAGAGAGAGAGAACAGTGCAGACTGAGGAGAGAGAGAACAGTGCAGACTGAGGAGAGAGAGAGAACAGTGCGGACTGAGGAGAGAGAGAGAGATCAGTGCACACTGAGGAGAGAGAGAGATCAGTGTAGACTGAGGAGAGAGAGAAGAGTGCAGTCTCAGGAGAGAGAGAGAAAAGTGCAGACTGAAGAGAGAGAGAACAGTGCAGACCGAGGAGAGAGAGAGAACAGTGCAGACTGAGGAGGGGGAGAGAACAGTGCAGACTGAGGAGAGAGAGTGAACAGCGCAGACAGAGGAGAGAGAGAACAGTGCAGACTGAGCAGAGAGAGAGATCAGTGTAGACTGAGGAGAGAGAGAACAGTGCAGACTGAGGAGAGGGAGAGAACAGTGCAGACTGAGGAGAGAGAGAGAACAGTGCAGACTGAGGAGAGAGAGTGAACAGTGCAGACTGAGTAGAGAGAGAACAGTGCTGACTGAGGAGAGAGAGAGAGAGAGGGAACAGTGCAGACTGAGGAGAGAGAGAGAACAGTGCAGACTGAGGAGAGAGAGAGAAGAGTGCAGACTGAGCCGAGAGAGAGATCAGTGTAGACTGAGGAGAGAGAGATCAGTGCAGACTGAGGAAAGGGAGAGAACAGTCGAGATTGAGAAGAGAGAACAGTGGAACAGTAAAGACTGAGGAGAGAGAGAGAAAACAGTGCAGGCTGAGGAGAGATAGAGATCAGTGCAGACTGAGGAGAGAGAGTGAGAACAGTGCAGACAGAAGAGACAGAGAACAGTGCAGACTGAGGAGAGAGAGAACAGTGCAGACTGAGGAGAGAGAGAGAACACTACAGACTGAGGAGGGAGAGAGAACAGTGCAGACTGAGGAGAGAGAGAGAAAAGTGCAGACTGAGGAGAGAGAGGGAACAGTGCAGACTGAGGAGAGACAGAACAGTGCAGACTAAGGAGAGAGAGAGAACAGTGCAGACTGAGGAGAAAGAGAACAGTGCAGACTGAAGAGAGAGAGAGAACAGTGCAGACTGATAAGAGGGAGATATAACAGTGCAGACGGAGGAGAGAGAGAGAACAGTGCAGACTGAGGAGAGAGAGAACAGTGCAGACTGATAAGAGGGAGATATAACAGTGCAGACGGAGGAGAGAGAGAGAACAGTGCAGACTGAGGAGAGAGAGAACAGTGCAGACAGAGTACCGAGAGAGAAAAGTGCAGACTGAGGAGAGAGAGGGCACAGTGCAGATTTAGGAGAGACAGAACAGTGAAGACTAAGGAGACAGAGAGAAAAGTGCAGACTGAGGATAGACAGAACAGTGCAGACTGAGGAGAGAGAGAGAGAAAAGGGCAGACTGAGGAGAGAGGGAACAGTGTAGAATGAGGAGAGAGAGAGGACAGTGCAGACTGAGGAGAGAGAGAACAGTGCAGAGTGAGGAGAGAGAGAACAGCACAGACTGAGGAGAGAGAGAACAGTGCAGACTGAGGAGAGAGAACAGTGCAGACTGAGGAGTGAGAGAACAGTGCAGACTGAGGAGAGAGAGAACAGTGCAGACTGAGGAGAGAGAGAACAGTGCAGACTGATGAGAGAGAGAACAGTGCAGACTGAGGAGAGAGAGAACAATGCAGACTGAGAAGAGAGAGAGAACAGTGCAGACTGAGGAGTGCGAAAACAGTGCAGACTGAGGAGAGAGAGAGAACAGTGCAGACTGAGGAGAGAGAGAACAGTGCAGACTGAGGAGAGAGAGAGAACACTGCGGATTGAGGAGAGAGAGAGAGAGAGAGATCAGTGCACACTGAGGAGAGAGAGAACAGTGCAGACTGAGGAGACACGGAACAGTGCAGACTGTGGAGAGAGAGACAACAGTGCAGACTGAGGAGGGAGAGAGAACAGTGCAGACTGAGGAGAAAGAGAGAACAGTGCAGACTGAGGAGAGAGAGAACAGTGCAGACTGAGGAGAGAGAGAGAGAAAACAGTGCAGACTGAGGAGAGAGAGAGAACAGTGCAGACTGAGGAGACACGGAACAGTGGAGACTGTGGAGAGAGAGAGAACAGTGCAGACTGAGGAGCGAGAGAGAACAGTGCAGACTGAGAAGAGAGAGAGAACAGTGCAGACTGAGGAGAGAGAGAACAGTGCAGACTGAGGAGAGAGAGAGAACAGTGCGGACTGAGGAGAGAGAGAGAGAGATCAGTGCACACTGAGGAGAGAGAGAGATCAGTGTAGACTGAGGAGAGAGAGAAGAGTGCAGTCTCAGGAGAGAGAGAGAAAAGTGCAGACTGAAGAGAGAGAGAACAGGGCAGACCGAGGAGAGAGAGAGAACAGTGCAGACTGAGGAGGGGGAGAGAACAGTGCAGACTGAGGAGAGAGAGTGAACAGCGCAGACAGAGGAGAGAGAGAACAGTGCAGACTGAGCAGAGAGAGAGATCAGTGTAGACTGAGGAGAGAGAGAACAGTGCAGACTGAGGAGAGGGAGAGAACAGTGCAGACTGAGGAGAGAGAGAGAACAGTGCAGACTGAGGAGAGAGAGTGAACAGTGCAGACTGAGTAGAGAGAGAACAGTGCTGACTGAGGAGAGAGAGAGAGAGAGAGAGAGGGAACAGTGCAGACTGAGGAGAGAGAGAGAACAGTGCAGACTGAGGAGAGAGAGAGAAGAGTGCAGACTGAGCCGAGAGAGAGATCAGTGTAGACTGAGGAGAGAGAGATCAGTGCAGACTGAGGAGAGGGAGAGAACAGTCGAGATTGAGAAGAGAGAACAGTGGAACAGTAAAGACTGAGGAGAGAGAGAGAAAACAGTGCAGGCTGAGGAGAGATAGAGATCAGTGCAGACTGAGGAGAGAGAGTGAGAACAGTGCAGACAGAAGAGACAGAGAACAGTGCAGACTGAGAAGAGAGAGAACAGTGCAGACTGAGGAGAGAGAGAGAACACTACAGACTGAGGAGGGAGAGAGAACAGTGCAGACTGAGGAGAGAGAGAGAAAAGTGAAGACTGAGGAGAGAGAGGGAACAGTGCAGACTGAGGAGAGACAGAACAGTGCAGACTAAGGAGAGAGAGAGAACAGTGCAGACTGAGGAGAAAGAGAACAGTGCAGACTGAAGAGAGAGAGAGAACAGTGCAGACTGATAAGAGGGAGATATAACAGTGCAGACGGAGGAGAGAGAGAGAACAGTGCAGACTGAGGAGAGAGAGAACAGTGCAGACAGAGTACCGAGAGAGAAAAGTGCAGACTGAGGAGAGAGAGGGCACAGTGCAGATTTAGGAGAGACAGAACAGTGAAGACTAAGGAGACAGAGAGAAAAGTGCAGACTGAGGATAGACAGAACAGTGCAGACTGAGGAGAGAGAGAGAGAAAAGGGCAGACTGAGGAGAGAGGGAACAGTGTAGAATGAGGAGAGAGAGAGGACAGTGCAGACTGAGGAGAGAGAGAACAGTGCAGAGTGAGGAGAGAGAGAACAGCACAGACTGAGGAGAGAGAGAACAGTGCAGACTGAGGAGAGAGAACAGTGCAGACTGAGGAGAGAGAGAGAACAGTGCAGACTGAGGAGAGAGAGAACAGTGCAGACTGAGGAGAGAGAGAACAGTGCAGACTGAGGAGACAGAGAGAGAACAGTGCAGACTGAGGAGAGAGTGAACAGTGCAGACTGAGGAGAGAGAGAATAGTGCAGACTGATGAGAGAGAGAACAGTGCAGACTGAGGAGAGAGAGAACAATGCAGACTGAGAAGAGAGAGAGAACAGTGCAGACTGAGGAGAGAGAGAGAGAGATCAGTGCACACTGAGGAGAGAGAGAACAGTGCAGACTGAGGAGACACGGAACAATGCAGACTGTGGAGAGAGAGAGAACAGTGCAGACTGAGGAGGGAGAGAGAACAGTGCAGACTGAGGCGAGAGAGAGAACAGTGCAGATTGAGGAGAGAGAGAACAGTGCAGACTGAGGAGAGAGAGAGAGAAAACAGTGCAGACTGAGGAGAGAGAGAGAACAGTGCCGACTGAGGAGAGAGATTGAGAACAGTGCAGACTGAGGAGAGAGAGTACAGTGCAGATTGAGGAGACACGGCACAGTGCAGACTGTGGAGAGAGAGAGAACAGTGCAGACTGAGGAGAGAGAGAGAACAGTTCAGACTGAGGAGAGAGAGAACAGTGCAGAGTGAGGAGAGAGAGAACAGTGCAGAATGAGGAGAGGAGAGAAGAGTGCAGACTGAGGAGAGAGAGAACAGTGCAGACTGAGGAGAGAGAGAACAGTGCAGACTGAGGAGAGAGAGAACAGTGCAGACTGAGGAGAGAGCGAGATCAGTGCGGACTGAGGAGAGAGAGAACAGTGCAGAATGAGGAGAGAGAGAGATCAGTGTAGACTGAGGAGAGAGAGAAGAGTGCAGACTCAGGAGAGAGAGAGAAAAGTGCAGACTGAAGAGCGAGAGAACAGTGCAGACTGAGGAGAGAGACAGAACAGTGCAGACTGAGGAGAGAGAGAACAGTGCAGACTGGGTGAGAGAGAGAGAACAGTGCAGACAGAGGAGAGGGAGAACAGTGCAGACTGAGGAGAGGAGAGAAGAGTGCAGACTGAGGAGAGAGAGAACAGTGCAGACTGAGGAGAGAGAGAACAGTGCAGACCGAGGAGAGAGAACAGTGCAGACTGAGGAGGGAGCGAAAATTGCAGACTGAGGAGAGAGAGAGATCAGTGCAGAATTAGGAGAGAGAGAATAGTGCAGACTGAGGAGAGAGAGAGATAAAAGTGGGGACTGAGGAGAGAGAGAACAGTACAGGCTGAGGAGAGAGAAAGAACAGTGTAGACTGAGGAGAGAGAACAGTGCAGACTGAGGAGAGAGAGAGAACAGTGCAGACTGAGGAGAGAGAGAACAGTGCAGACTGAGGAGAGAGAGAGATTAGTGTAGACTGAGGAGAGAGAGAACAGTGCAGACTGAGGAGAGAGAGAGAGAACAGTGCAGACTGAGGAGAGAGTGAACAGTGCAGACTGAGGAGAGAGAGAACAGTGCAGAATGATGAGAGAGAGAACAGTGCAGACTGAGGAGATAGAGAACAATGCAGACTGAGGAGAGAGAGAGAACAGTGCAGACTGAGGAGAGAGAGAACAGTGCAGAGTGAGGAGAGAGAGAGAACAGTGCGGACTGAGGAGAGAGAGAGAGAGATCAGTGCACACTGAGGAGAGAGAGAACAGTGCAGACTGAGGTGACACAGAACAGTGCAGACTGTGGTGAGAGAGAGAACAGTGCAGACTGAGGAGAGAGAGAGAACAGTGCAGACTGAGGAGAGAGAGAACAGTGCAGACTGAGGAGAGAGAGAGAGAAAACAGTGCAGACTGAGGAGAGAGAGAGAACAGTGCAGACTGAGGAGCGAGATTGAGAACAGTGCAGACTGAGGAGAGAGAGAACAGTGCAGAATGAGGTGGGAGAGAGATCAGTGTAGACTGAAGAGTGAGAGAACAGTGCAGACTGAGGAGAGAGAGAACAGTGCAGACTGAGGAGAGAGAGATAAAACAGTGCAGACTGAGGAGAGAGAGAGAACAGTGCAGACTGAGGAGAGAGAACAGTGCAGACTGAGGAGAGAGAACAGTGCAGACTGAGGAGAGAGACAGAACAGTGCAGACTGAGGAGAGAGAGAACAGTGCAGACTGGGTGAGAGAGAGAGAACAGTGCAGACAGAGGAGAGGGAGAACAGTGCAGACTGAGGAGAGGAGAGAAGAGTGCAGACTGAGGAGAGAGAGAACAGTGCAGACTGAGGAGAGAGAGAACAGTGCAGACCGAGGAGAGAGAACAGTGCAGACTGAGGAGGGAGCGAAAAGTGCAGACTGAGGAGAGAGAGAGATCAGTGCAGAATTAGGAGAGAGAGAATAGTGCAGACTGAGGAGAGAGAGAGATAAAAGTGGGGACTGAGGAGAGAGAGAACAGTACAGGCTGAGGAGAGAGAAAGAACAGTGTAGACTTAGGAGAGAGAACAGTGCAGACTGAGGAGAGAGAGAGAACAGTGCAGACTGAGGAGAGAGAGAACAGTGCAGACTGAGGAGAGAGAGAGATTAGTGTAGACTGAGGAGAGAGAGAACAGTGCAGACTGAGGAGAGAGAGAGAGAACAGTGCAGACTGAGGAGAGAGTGAACAGTGCAGACTGAGGAGAGAGAGAACAGTGCAGAATGATGAGAGAGAGAACAGTGCAGACTGAGGAGATAGAGAACAATGCAGACTGAGGAGAGAGAGAGAACAGTGCAGACTGAGGAGAGAGAGAACAGTGCAGAGTGAGGAGAGAGAGAGAACAGTGCGGACTGAGGAGAGAGAGAGAGAGATCAGTGCACACTGAGGAGAGAGAGAACAGTGCAGACTGAGGTGACACAGAACAGTGCAGACTGTGGTGAGAGAGAGAACAGTGCAGACTGAGGAGAGAGAGAGAACAGTGCAGACTGAGGAGAGAGAGAACAGTGCAGACTGAGGAGAGAGAGAGAGAAAACAGTGCAGACTGAGGAGAGAGAGAGAACAGTGCAGACTGAGGAGAGAGATTGAGAACAGTGCAGACTGAGGAGAGAGAGAACAGTGCAGAATGAGGTGGGAGAGAGATCAGTGTAGACTGAAGAGTGAGAGAACAGTGCAGACTGAGGAGAGAGAGAACAGTGCAGACTGAGGAGAGAGAGATAAAACAGTGCAGACTGAGGAGAGAGAGAGAACAGTGCAGACTGAGGAGAGAGAACAGTGCAGACTGAGGAGAGAGAACAGTGCAGACTGAGGAGTGAGAGAACAGTGCAGACTGAGGAGAGAGAGAACAGTGCAGACTGAGGAGACAGAGAGAGAACAGTGCAGACTGAGGAGAGAGTGAACAGTGCAGACTGAGGAGAGAGAGAACAGTGCAGACTGATGAGAGAGAGAACAGTGCAGACTGAGGAGAGAGAACAGTGCAGACTGAGGAGAGAGAACAGTGCAGACTGAGGAGTGAGAGAACAGTGCAGACTGAGGAGAGAGAGAACAGTGCAGACTGAGGAGACAGAGAGAGAACAGTGCAGACTGAGGAGAGAGTGAACAGTGCAGACTGAGGAGAGAGAGAACAGTGCAGACTGATGAGAGAGAGAACAGTGCAGACTGAGGAGAGAGAGAACAATGCAGACTGAGAAGAGAGAGAGAACAGTGCAGACTGAGGAGAGCGAAAACAGTGCAGACTGAGGAGAGAGAGAGAACAGTGCAGACTGAGGAGAGAGAGAACAGTGCAGACTGAGGAGAGAGAGAGAACACTGCGGATTGAGGAGAGAGAGAGAGAGAGAGAACAGTGCAAACTGAGGAGACACGGAACAGTGCAGACTGTGGAGAGAGAGAGAACAGTGCAGACTGAGGAGGGAGAGAGAACAGTGCAGACTGAGGAGAAAGAGAGAACAGTGCAGACTGAGGAGAGAGAGAACAGTGCAGACTGAGGAGAGAGAGAGAGAAAACAGTGCAGACTGAGGAGAGAGAGAGAACAGTGCAGACTGAGGAGACACGGAACAGTGGAGACTGTGGAGAGAGAGAGAACAGTGTAGACTGAGGAGGGGGAGAGAACAGTGCAGACTGAGGAGAGAGAGTGAACAGCGCAGACAGAGGAGAGAGAGAACAGTGCAGACTGAGCAGAGAGAGAGATCAGTGTAGACTGAGGAGAGAGAGAACAGTGCAGACTGAGGAGAGGGAGAGAACAGTGCAGACTGAGGAGAGAGAGAGAACAGTGCAGACTGAGGAGAGAGAGTGAACAGTGCAGACTGAGTAGAGAGAGAACAGTGCTGACTGAGGAGAGAGAGAGAGAGAGAGAGGGAACAGTGCAGACTGAGGAGAGAGAGAGAACAGTGCAGACTGAGGAGAGAGAGAGAAGAGTGCAGACTGAGCCGAGAGAGAGATCAGTGTAGACTGAGGAGAGAGAGATCAGTGCAGACTGAGGAGAGGGAGAGAACAGTGCAGACTGAGGAGAGAGAGAACAGTGCAGACAGAGTACCGAGAGAGAAAAGTGCAGACTGAGGAGAGAGAGGGCACAGTGCAGATTTAGGAGAGACAGAACAGTGAAGACTAAGGAGACAGAGAGAAAAGTGCAGACTGAGGATAGACAGAACAGTGCAGACTGAGGAGAGAGAGAGAGAAAAGGGCAGACTGAGGAGAGAGGGAACAGTGTAGAATGAGGAGAGAGAGAGGACAGTGCAGACTGAGGAGAGAGAGAACAGTGCAGAGTGAGGAGAGAGAGAACAGCACAGACTGAGGAGAGAGAGAACAGTGCAGACTGAGGAGAGAGAACAGTGCAGACTGAGGAGAGAGAGAGAACAGTGCAGACTGAGGAGAGAGAGAACAGTGCAGACTGAGGAGAGAGAGAACAGTGCAGACTGAGGAGACAGAGAGAGAACAGTGCAGACTGAGGAGAGAGTGAACAGTGCAGACTGAGGAGAGAGAGAATAGTGCAGACTGATGAGAGAGAGAACAGTGCAGACTGAGGAGAGAGAGAACAATGCAGACTGAGAAGAGAGAGAGAACAGTGCAGACTGAGGAGAGAGAGAGAGAGATCAGTGCACACTGAGGAGAGAGAGAACAGTGCAGACTGAGGAGACACGGAACAATGCAGACTGTGGAGAGAGAGAGAACAGTGCAGACTGAGGAGGGAGAGAGAACAGTGCAGACTGAGGAGAGAGAGAGAACAGTGCAGATTGAGGAGAGAGAGAACAGTGCAGACTGAGGAGAGAGAGAGAGAAAACAGTGCAGACTGAGGAGAGAGAGAGAACAGTGCCGACTGAGGAGAGAGATTGAGAACAGTGCAGACTGAGGAGAGAGAGTACAGTGCAGATTGAGGAGACACGGCACAGTGCAGACTGTGGAGAGAGAGAGAACAGTGCAGACTGAGGAGAGAGAGAGAACAGTTCAGACTGAGGAGAGAGAGAACAGTGCAGAGTGAGGAGAGAGAGAACAGTGCAGAATGAGGAGAGGAGAGAAGAGTGCAGACTGAGGAGAGAGAGAACAGTGCAGACTGAGGAGAGAGAGAACAGTGCAGCATGAGGAGAGAGAGAACAGTGCAGACTGAGGAGAGAGCGAGATCAGTGCGGACTGAGGAGAGAGAGAACAGTGCAGAATGAGGAGAGAGAGAGATCAGTGTAGACTGAGGAGAGAGAGAAGAGTGCAGACTCAGGAGAGAGAGAGAAAAGTGCAGACTGAAGAGCGAGAGAACAGTGCAGACTGAGGAGAGAGACAGAACAGTGCAGACTGAGGAGAGAGAGAACAGTGCAGACTGGGTGAGAGAGAGAGAACAGTGCAGACAGAGGAGAGGGAGAACAGTGCAGACTGAGGAGAGGAGAGAAGAGTGCAGACTGAGGAGAGAGAGAACAGTGCAGACTGAGGAGAGAGAGAACAGTGCAGACCGAGGAGAGAGAACAGTGCAGACTGAGGAGGGAGCGAAAATTGCAGACTGAGGAGAGAGAGAGATCAGTGCAGAATTAGGAGAGAGAGAATAGTGCAGACTGAGGAGAGAGAGAGATAAAAGTGGGGACTGAGGAGAGAGAGAACAGTACAGGCTGAGGAGAGAGAAAGAACAGTGTAGACTGAGGAGAGAGAACAGTGCAGACTGAGGAGAGAGAGAGAACAGTGCAGACTGAGGAGAGAGAGAACAGTGCAGACTGAGGAGAGAGAGAGATTAGTGTAGACTGAGGAGAGAGAGAACAGTGCAGACTGAGGAGAGAGAGAGAGAACAGTGCAGACTGAGGAGAGAGTGAACAGTGCAGACTGAGGAGAGAGAGAACAGTGCAGAATGATGAGAGAGAGAACAGTGCAGACTGAGGAGATAGAGAACAATGCAGACTGAGGAGAGAGAGAGAACAGTGCAGACTGAGGAGAGAGAGAACAGTGCAGAGTGAGGAGAGAGAGAGAACAGTGCGGACTGAGGAGAGAGAGAGAGAGATCAGTGCACACTGAGGAGAGAGAGAACAGTGCAGACTGAGGTGACACAGAACAGTGCAGACTGTGGTGAGAGAGAGAACAGTGCAGACTGAGGAGAGAGAGAGAACAGTGCAGACTGAGGAGAGAGAGAACAGTGCAGACTGAGGAGAGAGAGAGAGAAAACAGTGCAGACTGAGGAGAGAGAGAGAACAGTGCAGACTGAGGAGAGAGATTGAGAACAGTGCAGACTGAGGAGAGAGAGAACAGTGCAGAATGAGGTGGGAGAGAGATCAGTGTAGACTGAAGAGTGAGAGAACAGTGCAGACTGAGGAGAGAGAGAACAGTGCAGACTGAGGAGAGAGAGATAAAACAGTGCAGACTGAGGAGAGAGAGAGAACAGTGCAGACTGAGGAGAGAGAACAGTGCAGACTGAGGAGAGAGAACAGTGCAGACTGAGGAGAGAGACAGAACAGTGCAGACTGAGGAGAGAGAGAACAGTGCAGACTGGGTGAGAGAGAGAGAACAGTGCAGACAGAGGAGAGGGAGAACAGTGCAGACTGAGGAGAGAGAGAACAGTGCAGACCGAGGAGAGAGAACAGTGCAGACTGAGGAGGGAGCGAAAAGTGCAGACTGAGGAGAGAGAGAGATCAGTGCAGAATTAGGAGAGAGAGAATAGTGCAGACTGAGGAGAGAGAGAGATAAAAGTGGGGACTGAGGAGAGAGAGAACAGTACAGGCTGAGGAGAGAGAAAGAACAGTGTAGACTGAGGAGAGAGAACAGTGCAGACTGAGGAGAGAGAGAGAACAGTGCAGACTGAGGAGAGAGAGAGATTAGTGTAGACTGAGGAGAGAGAGAACAGTGCAGACTGAGGAGAGAGAGAGAGAACAGTGCAGACTGAGGAGAGAGTGAACAGTGCAGACTGAGGAGAGAGAGAACAGTGCAGAATGATGAGAGAGAGAACAGTGCAGACTGAGGAGATAGAGAACAATGCAGACTGAGGAGAGAGAGAGAACAGTGCAGACTGAGGAGAGAGAGAACAGTGCAGAGTGAGGAGAGAGAGAGAACAGTGCGGACTGAGGAGAGAGAGAGAGAGATCAGTGCACACTGAGGAGAGAGAGAACAGTGCAGACTGAGGTGACACAGAACAGTGCAGACTGTGGTGAGAGAGAGAACAGTGCAGACTGAGGAGAGAGAGAGAACAGTGCAGACTGAGGAGAGAGAGAACAGTGCAGACTGAGGAGAGAGAGAGAGAAAACAGTGCAGACTGAGGAGAGAGAGAGAACAGTGCAGACTGAGGAGAGAGATTGAGAACAGTGCAGACTGAGGAGAGAGAGAACAGTGCAGAATGAGGTGGGAGAGAGATCAGTGTAGACTGAAGAGTGAGAGAACAGTGCAGACTGAGGAGAGAGAGAACAGTGCAGACTGAGGAGAGAGAGATAAAACAGTGCAGACTGAGGAGAGAGAGAGAACAGTGCAGACTGAGGAGAGAGAACAGTGCAGACTGAGGAGAGAGAACAGTGCAGACTGAGGAGTGAGAGAACAGTGCAGACTGAGGAGAGAGAGAACAGTGCAGACTGAGGAGACAGAGAGAGAACAGTGCTGACTGAGGAGAGAGTGAACAGTGCAGACTGAGGAGAGAGAGAACAGTGCAGACTGATGAGAGAGAGAACAGTGCAGACTGAGGAGTGGGAGAACAGTGCAGACTGAGGAGACAGAGAGAGAACAGTGCAGACTGAGGAGAGAGTGAACAGTGCAGACTGAGGAGAGAGAGAGAGAACAGTGCAGACTGAGGAGAGAGAGAACAATGCAGACTGAGAAGAGAGAGAGAACAGTGCAGACTGAGGAGAGAGAGAGAACAGTGCAGACTGAGGAGAGAGAGAACAGTGCAGACTGAGGAGAGAGAGAGAACACTGCGGATTGAGGAGAGAGAGAGAGAGAGAGATCAGTGCACACTGAGGAGAGAGAGAACAGTGCAGACTGAGGAGACACGGAACAGTGCAGACTGTGGAGAGAGAGAGAACAGTGCAGACTGAGGAGGGAGAGAGAACAGTGCAGACTGAGGAGAAAGAGAGAACAGTGCAGACTGAGGAGAGAGAGAACAGTGCAGACTGAGGAGAGAGAGAGAGAAAACAGTGCAGACTGAGGAGAGAGAGAGAACAGTGCAGACTGAGGAGACACGGAACAGTGGAGACTGTGGAGAGAGAGAGAACAGTGTAGACTGAGGAGCGAGAGAGAACAGTGCAGACTGAGAAGAGAGAGAGAACAGTGCAGACTGAGGAGAGAGAGAACAGCGCAGACTGAGGAGAGAGAGAGAACAGTGCGGACTGAGGAGAGAGAGAGAGAGATCAGTGCACACTGAGGAGAGAGAGAGATCAGTGTAGACTGAGGAGAGAGAGAAGAGTGCAGTCTCAGGAGAGAGAGAGAAAAGTGCAGACTGAAGAGAGAGAGAACAGTGCAGACCGAGGAGAGAGAGAGAACAGTGCAGACTGAGGAGGGGGAGAGAACAGTGCAGACTGAGGAGAGAGAGTGAACAGCGCAGACAGAGGAGAGAGAGAACAGTGCAGACTGAGCAGAGAGAGAGATCAGTGTAGACTGAGGAGAGAGAGAACAGTGCAGACTGAGGAGAGGGAGAGAACAGTGCAGACTGAGGAGAGAGAGAGAACAGTGCAGACTGAGGAGAGAGAGTGAACAGTGCAGACTGAGTAGAGAGAGAACAGTGCTGACTCAGGAGAGAGAGAGAGAGAGGGAACAGTGCAGACTGAGGAGAGAGAGAGAACAGTGCAGACTGAGGAGAGAGAGAGAAGAGTGCAGACTGAGCCGAGAGAGAGAGATTAGTGTAGACTGAGGAGAGAGAGAACAGTGCAGACTGAGGAGAGAGAGAGAGAACAGTGCAGACTGAGGAGAGAGTGAACAGTGCAGACTGAGGAGAGAGAGAACAGTGCAGAATGATGAGAGAGAGAACAGTGCAGACTGAGGAGATAGAGAACAATGCAGACTGAGGAGAGAGAGAGAACAGTGCAGACTGAGGAGAGAGAGAACAGTGCAGAGTGAGGAGAGAGAGAGAACAGTGCGGACTGAGGAGAGAGAGAGAGAGATCAGTGCACACTGAGGAGAGAGAGAACAGTGCAGACTGAGGTGACACAGAACAGTGCAGACTGTGGTGAGAGAGAGAACAGTGCAGACTGAGGAGAGAGAGAGAACAGTGCAGACTGAGGAGAGAGAGAACAGTGCAGACTGAGGAGAGAGAGAGAGAAAACAGTGCAGACTGAGGAGAGAGAGAGAACAGTGCAGACTGAGGAGAGAGATTGAGAACAGTGCAGACTGAGGAGAGAGAGAACAGTGCAGAATGAGGTGGGAGAGAGATCAGTGTAGACTGAAGAGTGAGAGAACAGTGCAGACTGAGGAGAGAGAGAACAGTGCAGACTGAGGAGAGAGAGATAAAACAGTGCAGACTGAGGAGAGAGAGAGAACAGTGCAGACTGAGGAGAGAGAACAGTGCAGACTGAGGAGAGAGAACAGTGCAGACTGAGGAGTGAGAGAACAGTGCAGACTGAGGAGAGAGAGAACAGTGCAGACTGAGGAGACAGAGAGAGAACAGTGCAGACTGAGGAGAGAGTGAACAGTGCAGACTGAGGAGAGAGAGAACAGTGCAGACTGATGAGAGAGAGAACAGTGCAGACTGAGGAGAGAGAACAGTGCAGACTGAGGAGAGAGAACAGTGCAGACTGAGGAGTGAGAGAACAGTGCAGACTGAGGAGAGAGAGAACAGTGCAGACTGAGGAGACAGAGAGAGAACAGTGCAGACTGAGGAGAGAGTGAACAGTGCAGACTGAGGAGAGAGAGAGAGAACAGTGCAGACTGAGGAGAGAGAGAACAATGCAGACTGAGAAGAGAGAGAGAACAGTGCAGACTGAGGAGAGAGAGAGAACAGTGCAGACTGAGGAGAGAGAGAACAGTGCAGACTGAGGAGAGAGAGAGAACACTGCGGATTGAGGAGAGAGAGAGAGAGAGAGATCAGTGCACACTGAGGAGAGAGAGAACAGTGCAGACTGAGGAGACACGGAACAGTGCAGACTGTGGAGAGAGAGAGAACAGTGCAGACTGAGGAGGGAGAGAGAACAGTGCAGACTGAGGAGAAAGAGAGAACAGTGCAGACTGAGGAGAGAGAGAACAGTGC
>NW_027277667.1:0-25850 GCF_030028105.1 Mobula birostris
CCCTGGGACTGTCTGTCTCTCTGCATCCTGAGGACTGTTTGTCTCTCTGCACCCTGAGGACTGTCCGTGGCTCTCTGCACCCTGAGGCCTGTCTCTGTCTCTCTGCACCCTGAGGACTGTCTGTCTCTCTCTGCACCTTGAGGTCTGTCTCTCTCTGGAACCTGAGGTCTGTCTGTCTCTGCACCCTGAGGACTGTCCGTCTCTCTGCACCCTGAGGACTGTCTGTCTCTCTCTGCACCCTGAGGACTGTCCGTGTCTTTCTGCACCCTGAGGTCTGTCTCTCTCTTTGCACCCTGTGTACTATCTGTCTCTCTGCACCCTGAGGACTGTCTCTCTCTCTGTCTGCACCCTGAGGACTGTCCGTCTCTCTGCACCCTGCGGACTGTCCGTGTCTCTCTGCACCGAAAGGACTGTCTGTCTCTCTCCACCCTGAGGTGTCCGTCTCTCTCTGAACCCTGAGTACTGTCCGTGTCTCTGCACCCTGAGGACTGTTTGTCTCTCTGCAGTCTGAGGTTTGTCTGTCTCTCTCCACCCTGAGGACTGTCTGTGTCTCTTCACCCTGAGGATTGTCTGTCTCTCTGCACCCTGAGGACTGTCTGTCTCTCTGCACCCTGAGGACTGTCCGTGTCTCTGCACCCTGAGGACTGTCTGTGTCTCTCTGCTCCCTGAGGACTGTCTCTCTCTCTGCACCCTGAGGACTGTCTGTGTCTCTGCACCCTGAGGACTATCTGTCTCTCCGCACCCTGAGGACTGTCCGTGCCTCTCTGCACCCTGTGTACTGTCTGTCTCTCTGCACCCTGAGGACTGTCTGTGTCTCTGCACCCTGAGGCCTGTCTGTCTCTCTGCTCTCTGAGGCCTGTCTGTCTCTCTGCACCCTGGGGACTGTCCGAATCTCTGCACGCTGAGGTCTCTCTGTCTCTCTGCATCCTGAGGACTGTTTGTCTCTCTGCACCCTCAGGACTGTCTGTCTCTCTGCACCCTGAGGACTGTCTCTCTCTCTGTACCCTGAGTACTGTCTGTCTCTCTGCACCCGGAGGACTGTCTGTGTCTCTCTGCTCCCTGAGGACTGTCTGTCTCTCTCTGGACCCTGAGGACTGTCTGTCTCTCTGCACCCTGAGTACTGTTCGTGTCTCTGCACCCTGAGAACTGTCTGTGTCTCTCTGCTCCCTGAGGACTGTCCGTGTCTCTCTGCACCCTGAGGACTGTCTGTCTCTCTGCACCCTGAGGCCTGTCTGTTTCTCTGCACCCTGGGTCTGTCTGTCTCTCTGCATCCTGAGGACTGTTTGTCTCTCTGCACCCTGAGGCCTGTCTGTCTCTCTCTGCACCCTGAGGACTGTCCGTGGCTCTCTGCACCCTGAGGACTGTCTGTCTCTCTCTGCACCCTGAGGTCTGTCTCTCTCTGGAACCTGAGGTCTGTCTGTCTCTGCACCCTGAGGACTGTCCGTCTCTCTGCACCCTGAGGACTGTCTGTCTCTCTCTGCACCCTGAGGACTGTCCATCTGTCTGAACCCTGAGGACTGTCCGTGTCTTTCTGCACCCTGAGGCCTGTCTCTGTCTCTCTGCACCCTGAGGACTGTCCTTGTCTCTCAGCACCCTGAGGACTGTCTGTCTGTCTACACCCTGAGGGCTCTCCGTCTCTCTACACCCAGAGGACTGTGTGTCTCTCTGCACCCTGAGGACTGTCGGTGTTTCTGCACCCTGAGGTTTGTCTCTCTCTCTGGACCCTGAGGACTGTCTGTGTCTCTCTGCACCCCGAGGACTGTCTGTCTCTCTGCACCCTGAGGACTGTCTGTCTCTCTCTGCAGCCTGAGGACTGTCTGTGTCTCTGCACCCTGAGGACTATCTGTCTCTCCGCACCCTGAGGACTGTCCGTGCCTCTCTGCACCCTGAGGTTTGCCTGGGTCTCTACACCCTGAGGTCTGTCTGTCTCTCTCAACACCCTGAGTACTGTCCGTGTCTCTTCACCCTGAGGACTTTCTTGGTCTCTCTGCTCCCTGGGGACTGTCTGTCTCTCTGCACCCTGAGGCCTCTCTGTCTCTCTGCACCCTGGGGACTGTCTGTGTCTCTGCACCCTCAGGACTGTCTGTCTCTCTGCACCCTGAGGACTGTCTGTCTCTCTGCAGCCTGAGGACTGTCTGTGTCTCTCTGCTCGCTGAGGACTGTCTCACTGTCTCTGCACCCTGAGGACTGTCCGTGTCTCTCTGCACCCTGAGGACGGTCCGTGTCTCTCTGCACCCTGAGGTCTGTCTCTCTCTCTGCACCCTGAGGACTGTCTGTCTGTCTGCACCCTGGGGACTGTCTGTCTCTCTCTGGACCCTGAGGTCTGTCTGTCTCTCTGCACCCTGGAGACTGTCTTTCTCTTTCTGGACCCTGAAGACTGTCTCTCTTCAGCCTGAGGATTGTCTGTCTCTCTCCACCCTGCGGATTGTATGTCTCTCTTCACCCAGAGGTCTGATTGTCTGCACCCTGAGGACTGTGTGTGTCTCTCTGCACCCTGAGGTCTGTCTATCTCTCTGCATCCTGAGGACTGTTTGTGTCTCTCTTCACCCTGAGGACTATCTGTCTCTCTGCACGCTGAGGACTGTCTGTCTCTCTGCACCCTGAGGACTCTCCGTGTCTCTGCACCCTGAGGGCTGTCCGTGGCTCTCTGCACCCTGAGGCTGTTTCTGTCTCTCTGCACCCTGAGGACTGTCCGTCTCTCTGCACCCTGAGGACTGTCTGTCTCTCTGCACCCTGAGGACTGTCTGTCTCTCTGCACCCTAACTCCTGTCTGTCTGTCTACACCCTGAGGGCTGTCCGTGTCTCTCTGCACCCTGAGGCCTGTCTGTCCCTCTGCACCCTGAGGGCTGTCCGTGTCTCTGCACCCTGAGGCTGTCTCTGTCTCTCTGCACCTTGAGGATTGTCGGTGTTTCTTCACCCTGAGGTTTGTCTGTCTCTCTGGACCCTGAGGACTGTCTCTGTCTCTCTGCAGCCTGAGAACTGTCTGTCTCTCTGCACCCTGAGGACTGTCCGTGTCTCTCTGCACCCTGAGGCCTGTCTGTCTCTCTGCACCCTGAGGCCTGTCTGTCTCTCTGCACCCTGGGACTGTCTGTCTCTCTGCATCCTGAGGACTGTTTGTCTCTCTGCACCCTGAGGCCTGTCTGTCTCTCTCTGCACCCTGAGGACTGTCCGTGGCTCTCTGCACCCTGAGGCCTGTCTCTGTCTCTCTGCACCCTGAGGACTGTCTGTCTCTCTCTGCACCCTGAGGTCTGTCTCTCTCTGGAACCTGAGGTCTGTCTGTCTCTGCACCCTGAGGACTGTCCGTCTCTCTGCACCCTGAGGACTGTCTGTCTCTCTCTGCACCCTGAGGACTGTCCGTGCCTTTCTGCACCCTGAGGCCTGTCTCTGTCTCTCTGCACCCTGAGGACTGTCCTTGTCTCTCAGCACCCTGAGGACTGTCTGTCTGTCTACACCCTGAGGGCTCTCCGTCTCTCTACACCCAGAGGACTGTGTGTCTCTCTGCACCCTGAGGTCTGTCTCTCTCTTTGCACCCTGTGTACTATCTGTCTCTCTGCACCCTGAGGCCTGTCTGTCTCTCTCAACACCCTGAGTACTGTCTGTGTCTCTTCACCCTGAGGACTTTCTGTGTCTCTCTGCTCCCTGAGGTCTGTCCGTGCCTCTCTGCACCCTGAGGCCTATCTGTCTCTCTGCACCCTGGGGACTGTCTGTCTCTCTGCACCCTGAGGCCTCTCTGTCTCTCTGCACCCTGAGGACTGTCTGTCTCTCTGCACCCTGAGGCCTGTCCGTGTCTCTCTGCACCCTGAGGCCTGTCTCTGTCTCTCTGCACCCTGAGGGCTTTCTTTGTCTCTCAGCACCCTGAGGACTGTCCTTGTCTCTCAGCACCCTGAGGACTGTCTGTCTGCCTGCATCCTGAGGGCTCTCCGTCTCTCGGCACCCAGAGGACTGTGCGTCTCTCTGTACCCTGAGGTCTGTCTCTCTCTCTCTGCACCCTGAGGACTGTCTGTCTCTCTGCACCCGGAGGACTGTCTGTGTCTCTCTGCTCCCTGAGGACTTTCTGTCTCTCTCTGGACCCTCAGGACTGTCTGTCTCTCTGCACCCTGAGTACTGTCCGTGCCTCTCTGCACCCTGAGGACTGTCTCTCTCTCTGCACCCTGAGAACTGTCTGTGTCTCTGCACCCTGAGGATAATCTGTCTCTCTGCACCCTGAGAACTGTCCGTGCATCTCTGCACCCTGAGGACTGTCTGTCTCTCTGCACCCTAACTCCTGTCTGTCTGTCTAAACCCTGAGGGCTGTCCGTGTCTCTCTGCACCCTGAGGCCTGTCTGTCTCTCTGCACCCTGAGGACTGTCCGTGTCTCTCTGCACCCTGAGGACTGTCTGTCTCTCTGCACCCTCAGGACTGTCTGTGTGTCTGGCACCCTGAGGCTGTCTGTCCCTCTGCACCCTAAGGACTGTCTGTCTTTCTGCACCCTGATAATTGTCCATGTCTCTGCACCCTGAGGACTGTCTGTGTCTCTCAGCTCCCTGAGGACTGTCCGTGCCTCTCTGCACCCTAAGGACTGTCTCTCTCTCTGCACCCTGAGGACTGTCTGTCTCTCTGCACCCGGAGGACTGTCTGTGTCTCTCTGCTCCCTGAGGACTGTCTGTCTCTCTCTGGACCCTGACGACTGTCTGTCTCTCTGCACCCTGAGGACTGTCTGTTTCTCTGCACGCTGAGGGCTGTCCGTGTCTCTCTGCACCCTGAGGACTATCTCTCTCTCTGCACCCTGAGGCCTGTCTGTCTCTCTGCTCCTTGAGGATTGTCTGTCTCTCTGCACCCTGAGGACTGTCTGTCTCTCTCTGCAGCCTGAGGACTGTCTGTGTCTCTGCACCCTGAGGACTATCTGTCTCTCCGGACCCTGAAGACTGTCCGTGCCTCTCTGCACCCTGAGGTTTGCCTGTGTCTCTACACCCTGAGGTCTGTCTGTCTCTCTCAACACCCTGAGTACTGTCCGTGTCTCTTCACCCTGAGGACTTTCTGGTCTCTCTGCTCCCTGAGGACTGTCTGTGCCTCTCTGCACCCTGAGGCCTGTCTGTCTCTCTGCACCCTGGGGACTGTCTGTCTCTCTGCACCCTGAGGCCTCTCTGTCTCTCTGCACCCTGGGGACTGTCCGAATCTCTGCACGCTGAGGTCTGTCTGTCTCTCTGCACCCTGAGGACTGTCTGTCTCTCTGCACCCTGAGGACTCTCCGTGTCTCTGCACCTTGAGGACTGGCTGTGTCTCTCTGCACCCTCAGGACTGTCTGTGTCTCTGTACCCTCAGGACTGTCTGTCTCTCTGCACCCTGAGGTCTGTCTGTCTCTCTGCACCCTGAGGACTGTCTGCCTCTGCATCCTGAGGACTGTTTGTCTGTCTGCACCCTGAGGCCTGTCCGTGTCTCTCTGCACCCTGAGGCCTGTCTCTGTCCCTCTGCACCCTGAGGGCTTTCTTTGTCTCTCAGCACCCTGAAGTCTGTCCTTGTCTCTCAGCACCCTGAGGACTGTCTGTCTGCCTGCATCCTGAGGGCTCTCCGTCTCTCGGCACCCAGAGGACTGTGCGTCTCTCTGTACCCTGAGGTCTGTCTCTCTCTCTGCACCCTGAGGACTGTCTGTCTCTCTGCACCCGGAGGACTGTCTGTGTCTCTCTGCTCCCTGAGGACTTTCTGTCTCTGTCTGGACCCTCAGGACTGTCTGTCTCTCTCTGGACCCTGAGGACTTTCTGTCTCTCTGCACCCTGGGGACTGTCTGTCTCTCTGCATCCTGAGGACTGTTTGTCTATCTGCACCCTGTGGCCTGTCTGTCTCTCTGCACCCTGAGGCATGTCTGTGTCTCTCTGCACCCTGAGGACTGTCTGTCTCTCTGCACCCGGAGGACTGTCTGTGTCTCTCTGCACCCTGTGGCCTGTCTGTCTCTCTCTGGACCCTGACGACTGTCTGTCTCTCTGCACCCTGAGGACTGTCTGTTTCTCTGCACGCTGAGGGCTGTCCGTGCCTCTCTGCACCCTAAGGACTGTCTGTCTCTCTGCAGCCTGAGGACTGTCTGTGTCTCTCTGCTCGCTGAGGACTGTCTCACTGTCTCTGCACCCTGAGGACTGTCCGTGTCTCTCTGCACCCTGAGGACGGTCCGTGTCTCTCTGCACCCTGAGGACTGTCTCTCTCTCTGCACCCTGAGGACTGTCTGTCTGTCTGCACCCTGGGGACTGTCTGTCTCTCTCTGGACCCTGAGGTCTGTCTGTCTCTCTGCACCCTGGAGACTGTCTTTCTCTTTCTGGACCCTGAAGACTGTCTCTCTTCAGCCTGAGGATTGTCTGTCTCTCTCCACCCTGAGGATTGTATGTCTCTCTTCACCCAGAGGTCTGATTGTCTGCACCCTGAGGACTGTGTGTGTCTCTCTGCACCCTGAGGTCTGTCTATCTCTCTGCATCCTGAGGACTGTTTGTGTCTCTCTTCACCCTGAGGACTATCTGTCTCTCTGCACGCTGAGGACTGTCTGTCTCTCTGCACCCTGAGGACTCTCCGTGTCTCTGCACCCTGAGGGCTGTCCGTGGCTCTCTGCACCCTGAGGCTGTTTCTGTCTCTCTGCACCCTGAGGACTGTCCGTCTCTCTGCACCCTGAGGACTGTCTGTCTCTCTGCACCCTGAGGACTGTCTGTCTCTCTGCACCCTAACTCCTGTCTGTCTGTCTACACCCTGAGGGTTGTCCGTGTCTCTCTGCACCCTGAGGCCTGTCTGTCCCTCTGCACCCTGAGGGCTGTCCGTGTCTCTGCACCCTGAGGCTGTCTCTGTCTCTCTGCACCCTGAGGATTGTCGGTGTTTCTGCACCCTGAGGTTTGTCTGTCTCTCTGGACCCTGAGGACTGTCTCTGTCTCTCTCTGCACCCTGAGGACTGTCCGTGGCTCTCTACACCCTGAGGCCTGTCTCTGTCTCTCTGCACCCTGAGGACTGTCTGTCTCTCTCTGCACCCTGAGGTCTGTCTCTCTCTGGAACCTGAGGTCTGTCTGTCTCTGCACCCTGAGGACTGTCCGTCTCTCTGCACCCTGAGGACTGTCTGTCTCTCTCTGCACCCTGAGGACTGTCCGTGTCTTTCTGCACCCTGAGGCCTGTCTCTGTCTCTCCGCACCCTGAGGACTGTCCTTGTCTCTCAGCACCCTGAGGACTGTCTGTCTGTCTACACCCTGAGGGCTCTCCGTCTCTCTACACCCAGAGGACTGTGTGTCTCTCTGCACCCTGAGGTCTGTCTCTCTATTTGCACCCTGAGCACTGTCTGTCTCTCTGCACCCGGAGGACTGTCTGTGTCTCTCTGCTCCCTGAGGACTGTCTGTCTCTCTCTGGACCCTGAGGACTGTCTGTCTCTCTTCACCCTGAGGACTGTCTGTCTCTCTGCACCCTGAGGGCTGTCCGTGTCTCTCTGCACCCTGTGTACTATCTGTCTCTCTGCACCCTGAGGACTGTCTCTCTCTCTCTCTCTGCACCCTGAGGACTGTCCGTCTCTCTGCACCCTGCGGACTGTCCGTGTCTCTCTGCACCCAAAGGACTGTCTGTCTCTCTCCACCCTGAGGTGTCCGTCTCTCTCTGAACCCTGAGTACTGTCCGTGTCTCTGCACCCTGAGGACTGTTTGTCTCTCTGCAGTCTGAGGATTGTCTGTCTCTCTCCACCCTGAGGACTGTCTGTGTCTCTTCACCCTGAGGATTGTCTTGTCTCTCTACACCCTGAGGTCTGTCTGTCTCTCTGCACCCTGAGGACTGGCCGTGTCTCTGCACCCTGAGGACTATCTGTCTCTCTCTGGACCCTAAGGACTGTCTGTCTCTCTACACCCTGAGTACTGTCCGTGACTCTGCAACCTGAGGACTGCCTGTGTGTCTCTGATCCCTGAGGACTGTCTGTCTCTCAGCACCCTGATGTATGTCTGTCTCTCTGCATTCTGAGGACTGTCTGTCTCTCTGGACCCTGAGGACTGTCTGTCTCTCTCTGATCCCTGAAGACTGTCTGTCTCTCTGCACCCTGAGGACTATCTGTCTCTCTGCATCCTGAGGATTGTCTGTCTCTCTGCACCCTGAGGTCTGTCCTTGTCTTTCAGCACCCTGAGGGCTGTCTGACTGCCTACATCCTGAGGGCTGTCTGTCTCTCGGCACCCAGAGGACTGTGCGTCTCTCTGCACCCTGAGGTCTGTCTCTCTCTCTGCACCCTGAGGACTGTCTGTCTCTCTCTGCACCCTGAGGACTGTCCGTGTCTTTCTGCACCCTGAGGCCTGTCTCTGTCTCTCCGCACCCTGAGGACTGTCCTTGTCTCTCAGCACCCTGAGGACTGTCTGTCTGTCTACACCCTGAGGGCTCTCCGTCTCTCTACACCCAGAGGACTGTGTGTCTCTCTGCACCCTGAGGTCTGTCTCTCTATTTGCACCCTGAGCACTGTCTGTCTCTCTGCACCCGGAGGACTGTCTGTGTCTCTCTGCTCCCTGAGGACTGTCTGTCTCTCTCTGGACCCTGAGGACTGTCTGTCTCTCTGCACCCTGAGGACTGTCTGTCTCTCTGCACCCTGAGGGCTGTCCGTGTCTCTCTGCACCCTGTGTACTATCTGTCTCTCTGCACCCTGAGGACTGTCTCTCTCTCTCTCTCTGCACCCTGAGGACTGTCCGTCTCTCTGCACCCTGCGGACTGTCCGTGTCTCTCTGCACCCAAAGGACTGTCTGTCTCTCTCCACCCTGAGGTGTCCGTCTCTCTCTGAACCCTGAGTACTGTCCATGTCTCTGCACCCTGAGGACTGTTTGTCTCTCTGCAGTCTGAGGATTGTCTGTCTCTCTCCACCCTGAGGACTGTCTGTGTCTCTTCACCCTGAGGATTGTCTTGTCTCTCTACACCCTGAGGTCTGTCTGTCTCTCTGCACCCTGAGGACTGGCCGTGTCTCTGCACCCTGAGGACTATCTGTCTCTCTCTGGACCCTAAGGACTGTCTGTCTCTCTACACCCTGAGTACTGTCCGTGACTCTGCAACCTGAGGACTGCCTGTGTGTCTCTGATCCCTGAGGACTGTCTGTCTCTCAGCACCCTGATGTATGTCTGTCTCTCTGCATTCTGAGGACTGTCTGTCTCTCTGGACCCTGAGGACTGTCTGTCTCTCTCTGATCCCTGAAGACTGTCTGTCTCTCTGCACCCTGAGGACTATCTGTCTCTCTGCATCCTGAGGATTGTCTGTCTCTCTGCTCACTGAGGACTGTCCGTGTCTCTCTGCACCCTGAGGTCTGTCCTTGTCTTTCAGCACCCTGAGGGCTGTCTGACTGCCTACATCCTGAGGGCTGTCTGTCTCTCGGCACCCAGAGGACTGTGCGTCTCTCTGCACCCTGAGGTCTGTCTCTCTCTCTGCACCCTGAGGACTTTCTGTCTTTCTGCACCCGGAGGACTGTCTGTGTTTCTCTGCTCCCTGACGACTGTTTATCTCTCTACACCCTGAGGCCTGTCTGTCTCTCTGCACCCTGGGGACTGTCTGTCTCTCTGCACCCTGAGGCCTGTCTCTCTCTATGCACCCTGGGGACTGTCTGCCTCTCTCTGCTCCCTGAGGACTGTCTGTCTCTCTGCCTCCTGAGGACTGTCTGTCTCTCTGCGCCCTGAGGACTGTCCGTGTCTTTCTGCACCCTGATTACTGTCCTTGTCTCTACACCCTGAGGACTGTCCGTGTCTCTCTGCACCCTGAGGACTGTCTGTCTCTCTCTGCTCCTTGAAGACTGTCTGTACCTCTGCACCCTGAGTTCTATCTATCTCTCTGCCTCCTGAGGACTGTCTGTCTCTCTGCGCCCTGAGGACTGTCCGTGTCTTTCTGCACCCTGAGCACTGTCCTTGTCTGTCTGCACCCTGAGGACTGTCCTTGTCTCTCTGCTCCTGAGGTCTGTCTCTCTCTCTGCACCCTGAGGACTGTCTGTCTCTCTGCACTCGGAGGACTGTCTATGTCTCTCTGCTTCCTGAGGACTGTCTGTCTCTCTCTGGACCCTGAGGACTGTCTGTCTCTCTGCACCCTGAGGGCTGTCCGTGTCTCTCTGCACCCTGAGGACTGTCTGTCTCTCTGCACCCTGAGGACTGTCTGTCTCTCTGCACCCTGAGGCCTGTCTGTCTCTCTGCACCCTGGGTCTGTCTGTCTCTCTGCATCCTGAGGACTGTTTGTCTCTCTGCACCCTGAGGCCTGTCTGTCTCTCTCTGCACCCTGAGGACTGTCCGTGGCTCTCTGCACCCTGAGGCCTCTCTCTGTCTCCCTGCACCCTGAGGACTGTCTGTCTCTCTCTGCACCGTGAGGTTTGTCTCTCTCTGAACCCTGAGGACTGTCCGTGTCTTTCTGCACCCTGAGGCCTGTCTCTGTCTCTCTGCACCCTGCGGACTGTCCTTGTCTCTCAGCACCCTGAGGACTGTCTGTCTGTCTACACCCTGAGGGCTCTCCGTCTCTCTGCACCCAGAGGACTGTGTGTCTCTCTGCACCCTGAGGACTGTCTGTCTCTTATGCACCCGGAGGACTGTCTGTGTCTCTCTGCTCCCTGAGGACTGTCTGTCTCTCTCTGGACCCTGAGGACTGTCTGTCTCTCTGCACCCTGAGGACTGTCTGTCTCTCTGCACCCTGAGGGCTGTCCGTGTCTCTCTGCACCCTGTGTACTATCTGTCTCTCTGCACCCTGAGGTCTGTCTGTCTCTCTGCATCCTGAGCACTGTCCGTGTCTCTGCACCCTGTTTACTATCTGTCTCTCTGCACCCTCAGGACTGTGTCTGTCTGCACCCTGAGGACTTTCTGTCTCTCTCTGCACCCTGAGGACTGTCCGTCTCTCTGCACCCTGCGGACTGTCCGTGTCTCTCTGCACCCAAAGGACTGTCTGTCTCTCTGCACCCTACTGTCCGTGTCTCTGCACCCTGAGGACTTCTGTCTCTCTGCAGTCTGAGGATTGTCTGTCTCTCTCCACCCTGAGGACTGTCTGTGTCTCTTCACCCTGAGGATTGTCTGTCTCTCTTCACCCTGAGGACTGTCTGTCTCTCTACACCCTGAGGACTGTCCGTCCCTCTCTGCTACCTGAGGACTGTCTGTCTCTCTGCACCCTGAGGCCTGTCTGTCTCTCTGCACCCTGGGGACTGACTGTCTCTCTCTGATCCCTGAGGACTGTCCGTGTCTCTGCACCCTTAGGACTGTCTGTCTCTCTGCACTCTGAGGACTGTCTGTCTTTCTGCACCCTGAGGACTGTCCGTGTCTCTGCACCCTGAGGAATGGCTGTGTCTCTCTGCACCCTCAGGACTGTCTGTCTCTCTGCACCCTGAGGTCTGTCTGTGTCTCTCTGCACCCTGGGGACTATCTGTCTCTCTCTGGACCCTAAGGACTGTCTGTCTCTCTGCACCCTGATTACTGTACGTGACTCTGCAACCTGAGGACTGCCTGTGTGTCTCTGATCCCTGAGGAGTGTCTGTCTCTCAGCACCCTGATGTATGTCTGTCTCTCTGCACCCTGAAGACTGTCTGTCTCTCTTCAGCCTGAGGATTGTCTGTCTCTCTCCACCCTGAGGACTGTCTGTGTCTCTCTTCACCATGAGGACTGTCTGTCTGTCTGCACCATGAGGACTGTCTGTCTCTCTGCACCCTGAGGACCGTCTGTCTCTGTCTGGACCCTGAGCACTGTCTGTCTCTCTCTGCACCCTGAGGACTGTCTGTCTCTCTCTGATCCCTGAGGACTGTCTGTCTCTCAGCACCCTGAGGACTGTCTGTCTGCCTACATCCTGAGGGCTCTCCGTCTCGGCACCGAGAGGACTGTGCGTCTCTCTGCACCCTGAGGTCTGTCTCTCTCTCTGCACCCTGAGGACTTTCTGTCTCTCTGCACCCGAAGGAATGTCTGTGTTTCTCTGCTCCCTGACGACTGTCTGTGTCTCTGCACCCTGGGGACTGTCTGTCTCTCTGCACCCTGAGGCCTGTCTCTCTCTATGCACCCTGGGGACTGTCTGCCTCTCTCTGCTCCCTGAGGACTGTCTGTCTCTCTGCACCCTGAGGTCTGTCTCTCTCTGCACCCTGAGGTCTGTCTGTCTCTGCACCCTGAGGGCTGTCCGTCTCTCTGCACCCTGAGGACTGTCTGTCTCTCTCTGCACCCTGAGGACTGTCCGTCTGTCTGCACCCTGCGGACTGTCCGTGTCTCTCTGCACCCTAAGGACTGTCTGTCTCTCTCCACCCTGAGGTGTCCGTCTCTCTCTGAACCCTGAGGACTGTCTGTGTCTTTCTGCACCCTGAGGCCTGTCTCTGTCTCTCTGCACCCTGAGGACTGTCCTTGTCTCTCAGCACCCTGAGGACTGTCTGTCTGTCTACACCCTGAGGGCTCTCCGTCTCTCTGCACCCTGAGGTCTGTCTCTCTCTCTGCACCCTGAGGACTGTCTGTCTCTCTGCACCCAGAGGACTGTCTGTGTCTCTCTGCTCCATGAGGACTGTCTGTCTCTCTCTGGACCCTGAGGACTGTCTGTCTCTCTGCACCCTGAGGACTGTCTGTCTCTCTGCACCCTGAGTACTGTCCGTGACTCTGCAACCTGAGGACTGCCTGTGTCTCTCTGATCCCTGAGGACTGTCTGTCTCTCAGCACCCTGATGTATGTCTGTCTCTCTGCACTCTGAGGACTGTCTGTCTCTCTTCAGCCTGAGGATTGTCTGTCTCTCTCCACCCTGAGGACTGTCTGTGTCTCTATTCACCCTGAGGACTGTCTGTCTGTCTGCACCATGAGGACTGTCTGTCTCTCTGCACCCTGAGGATCGTCTGTCTCTCTCTGGACCCTGAGGACTGTCTGTCTCTCTCTGATCCCTGAGGACTGTCTGTCTCCCTGCACCCTGAGGACTATCTTTCTCTCTGCATCCTGAGGATTGTCTGTCTCTCTGCTCACTGAGGACTGTTCGTATCTCTCTGCACCCTGAGGACTGTCCGTGTCTCTCTGCACCCTGAAGACTGTCTGTATCTCTACACCCTGAGTTCCGTCTGTCTCTCTGCAGCCTGTGGACGGTCTGTCTCTCTGCACCCTGAGGACTGTCCGTGTCTCTCTGCACCCTGAGGCCTGTCTCTGTCACTCTGCACCCTGAGGTCTGTCCTTGTCTTTCAGCACACTGAGGACTGTCTGTCTGCCTACATCCTGAGGGCTCTCCGTCTCTCGGCACCCAGAGGACTGTGCGTCTCTCTGCAGCCTGAGGTCTGTCTCTCTCTCTGCACCCTGAGGACTTTCTGTCTCTCTGCACCCGGAGGACTGTCTGTGTTTCTCTGCTCCCTGACAACTGTTTGTCTCTCTCCACCCTGAGGCCTGTCTGTCTCTCTGCACCCTGAGGCCTGTCTCTCTCTATGCACCCTGGGGACTGTCTGCCTCTCTCTGCTCCCTGAGGACTGTCTGTCTCTCTGCACCCTGAGGGCTGTCTGTGTCTCTCTGCTCCCTGAGGCCTGTCTGTCTCTCTCTGGACCCTGAGGACTATCTGTCTCTCTGCACCCTGATTACTGTCCTTGTCTCTGCACCCTGAGGACTGTCCGTGTCTCTCTGCACCCTGAGGACTGTCTGTCTCTCTCTGCTCCTTGAAGACTGTCTGTACCTCTGCACCCTGAGTTCTGTCTGTCTCTCTGCCACCTGAAGACTATCTGTCTCTCTGCACCCTGAGGACTGTCCGTGTCTTTCTGCACCTTGAGGCCTGTCTCTGTCTCTCTGCACCCGGAGGACTGTCTATGTCTCTCTGCTCCCTGAGGACTGTCTGTCTCTCTCTGGACCCTGAGGACTGTCTGTCTCTCTGCACCCTGAGGACTGTCTGTCTCTCTGCACCCTGAGGGCTGTCCGTGCCTCTCTGCACCCTGAGGACTGTCTGTCTCTCTGCACCCTGAGTACTGTCCGTGTTTCTGCACTCTGTATACTGTCTGTCTCTCTGCACCCTGAGGACTGTCTGTCTCTCTGAACCCTGAGGGCTGTCCGTGTCTCTCTGCACCCTGAGGACTGTCTGTCTCTCTGCACCCTGAGGACTGTCGGTGTTACTGCACCCTGAGGTTTGTCTGTCTCTCTAGACCCTGAGGACTCTCTGTGTCTCTCTGCACCCCGAGGACTGTCTGTCTCTCTGCACCCTGCGGACTGTCCGTGTCTCTCTGCACCCTAAGGACTTTCTGTCTCTCTCCACACTGATGTGTCCGTCTCTCTCTGAACCCTGAGGACTGTCCGTGTCTCTCTACACCCTGAAGACTGTCTGTATCTCTACACCCTGAGGACTGCCTGTCTCTCTGCACCCTGAGGACTGTCCGTGTCTCTCTGCACCCTAAGGCCTGTCTCTGTCTCTCTGCACCCTGAGGGCTGTCCTTGTCTGTCAGCACCCTGAGGACTGTCTGTCTGCCTACATCCTGAGGGCTCTCCGTCTCTCGGCACCCAGAGGACTGTGCGTCTCTCTGCAGCCTGAGGTTTGTCTCTCTCTCTGCACCCTGAGGACTGTCTGTGTCTCTCTGCTCCCTGAGGACTGTCTGTCTCACTCTGGACCCTGAGGACTGTCTGTCTCTCTGCCGCCTGAGGACTGTCTGTCTCTCTGCACCCTGAGGACTGTCCGTGTCTTTCTGCACCCTGAGGACTGTCCTTGTCTCTCTGCACCCTGAGGACTGTCCTTGTCTCTCTGCACCCTGAGGTCTGTCTCTCTCTCTGCACCCTGAGGACTGTCTGTCTCTCTGCACTCGGAGGACTGTCTATGTCTCTCTGCTCCCTGAGGACTGTCTGTCTCTCTCTGGACCCTGAGGACTGTCTGTCTCTCTGCACCCTGAGGTCTGTCTCTCTCTCTGCACCCTGAGGACTGTCTGTCTCTCTGCACTCGGAGGACTGTCTATGTCTCTCTGCTCCCTGAGGACTGTCTGTCTCTCTCTGGACCCTGAGGACTGTCTGTCTCTCTGCACCCTGAGGGCTGTCCGTGTCTCTCTGCACCCTGAGGACTGTCTGTCTCTCTGCACCCTGAGGCCTGTCTGTCTCTCTGCACCCTGGGTCTGTCTGTCTCTCTGCATTCTGAGGACTGTTTGTCTCTCTGCACCCTGAGGCCTGTCTGTCTCTCTCTGCACCCTGAGGACTGTCTCTCTCTCTGGACCCTGAGGACTGTCTGTCTCTCTGCACCCTGAGGTCTGTCTGTCTCTCTCCACCCTGAGGTCTGTCTGTCTCTGCACCCTGAGGACTGTCCGTCTCTCTGCACCCTGCGGACTGTCCGTGTCTCTCTGCACCCAAAGGACTGTCTGTCTCTCTCCACCCTGAGGTGTCCGTCTCTCTCTGAATCCTGAGGACTGTCTTGTCTTTCTGCACCCTGAGGACTGTCCGTGTCTCTCTGCACCCTGAGGCCTGTCTCTGTCTCTCTGCATCCTCAGGAGTGTCCTTGTCTCTCAGCACCCTGAGGACTGTCTGTCTGCCTACATCCTGAGGGCTCTCCGTCTCTCGGCACCCAGAGGGCTGTCCTTGTCTCTCAGCACCCTGAGGACTGTCTGGCTGCCTACATCCTGAGGGCTCTCCGTCTCTCGGCACCCAGAGGACTGTGCGTCTCTCTGCACCCTGAGGTCTGTCTCTCTCTCTGCACCCTGAGGACTGTCTGTCTCTCTGCACTCGGAGGACTGTCTGTGTCTCTCTGCTCCCTGAGGACTGTCTGTCTCTCTCTGGACCCTGAGGACTGTCTGTCTCTCTGCACCCTGAGGACTGTCTGTCTCTCTGCACTCGGAGGACTGTCTATGTCTCTCTGCACCCTGAGGACTTCTGTCTCTCTGCAGTCTGAGGATAGTCTGTCTCCACCCTGAGGACTGTCCGTGTCTCTGCACCCTTAGGACTGTCTGTCTCTCTGCACTCTGAGGACTGTCTGTCTCTCTGCACCCTGAGGACTGTCCGTGTCTCTGCACCCTGAGAACTGGCTGTGTCTCTCTGCACCCTCAGGACTGTCTGTCTCTCTGCACCCTGAGGACTGTCTGTCTCTTTCTGGACCCTGAGGATTGTATGTCTCTATCTGCACTCTGAGTACTGTCTGTGTCTCTCTGCACCCTGGGGACTATCTGTCTCTCTCTGGACCCTAAGGACTGTCTGTCTCTCTGCACCGAGTACTGTCCGTGTCTCTGCACCCTGAGAACTGGCTGTGTCTCTCTGCACCCTGAGGCCTGTCTCTCTCTATGCACCCTGGGGACTGTCTGCCTCTCTCTGCTCCCTGAGGACTGTCTGTCTCTCTGCACCCTGAGGACTGTTTGTGTCTCTCTGCTCCCTGAGGCCTGTCTGTCTCTCACTGGACCCTGAGGACTATCTGTTTCTCTGCACCCTGATTACTGTCCTTGTCTCTACACCCTGAGGACTGTCCGTGTCTCTCTGCACCCTGAGGACTGTCTGTCTCTCTCTGCTCCTTGAAGACTGTCTGTACCCCTGCACCCTGAGTTCTGTCTGTCTCTCTGCCGCCTGAGGACTGTCTGTCTCTCTGCACCCTGAGGACTGTCCGTGTCTTTCTGCACCCTGAGGACTGTCCTTGTCTCTCTGCACCCTGAGGACTGTCCTTGTCTCTCTGCACCCTGAGGTCTGTCTCTCTCTCTGCACCCTGAGGACTGTCTGTCTCTCTGCACCCGGAGGATTGTCTATGTCTCTCTGCTCCCTGAGGACTGTCTGTCTCTCTGCATCCTGAGGACTGTTTGTCTCTCTGCACCCTGTGGCCTGTCTGTCGCTCTCTGCACCCTGAGGACTGTCCGTGGCTCTCTGCACCCTGAGGCCTCTCTCTGTCTCCCTGCACCCTGAGGACTGTCTGTCTCTCTCTGCACCGTGAGGTTTGTCTCTCTCTGCACCCTGAGGACTGTCTGTCTCTCTCTGCACCCTAAGGACTGTCTCTCTCTCTGCACCCTGAGGACTGTCTGTGTCTCTCTGCTCCCTGAGGACTGTCTGTCTCTCTCTGGACCCTGAGGCCTGTCTGTCTCTCTGCACCCTGGGTCTGTCTGTCTCTCTGCATCCTGAGGACTGTTTGTCTCTCTGCACCCTGAGGCCTGTCTGTCTCTCTCAGCACCCTGAGGACTGTCCGTGGCTCTCTGCACCCTGAGGCCTGTCTCTGTCTCTCTGCACCCTGAGGACTGTCTGTCTCTCTCTGCACCCTGAGGTCTGTCTGTCTCTCTGCACCCTGAGCACTGTCCGTGTCTCTGCACCCTGTGTACTATCTGTCTCTCTGCACCCTCAGGACTGTGTCTGTCTGGACCCTGAGGACTGTCTGTGTCTCTCTGCACCCCAAGGACTGTCTGTCTCTCTGCACCCTGAGGACTGTCTGTCTCTCTCTGCACCCTGAGGACTGTCCGTCTCTCTGCACCCTGTGGACTGTCCGTGTCTCTCTGCACCCAAAGGACTGTCTGTCTCTCTCCACCCTGAGGTGTCAGTCTCTCTCTGAACCCTGAGGACTGTCCATGTCTCTCTGCACCCTGAAGACTGTCCGTATCTCTACACCCTGAGTTCTGTCTGTCTCTCTGCGGCCTGAGAACTGTCTGTCTTTCTGCACCCTGAGGACTGTCCGTGTCTCTCTGCACACTGAGGCCTGTCTCTGTCTCTCTGCATCCTGAGGGCTGTCCTTGTCTCTCAGCACCCTGAGGACTGTCTGTCTCTCTGCACCCTGAGTACTGTCCGTGTCTCTGCACCCTGAGGACTTCTGTCTCTCTGCAGTCTGAGGATTGTCTGTCTCTCTCCACCCTGAGGACTGTCTGTGTCTCTTCACCCTGAGGATTGTCTGTCTCTCTGCACCCTGAGGACTGTCTGTCTCTCTGCACCCTGAGGACTGTCTCTCTCTCTACACCCTGAGGACTGTCCGTCCCTCTCTGCTACCTGAGGACTGTCTGTCTCTCTGCACCCTGAGGCCTGTCTGTCTCTCTGCACCCTGAGGTCTGTCTGTCTCTCTGCACCCTGGGGACTGACTGTCTCTCTCTGATCCCTGAGGACTGTCCGTGTCTCTGCACCCTTAGGACTGTCTGTCTCTCTGCACTCTGAGGACTGTCTGTCTCTCTGCACCCTGAGGACTGTCCGTGTCTCTGCACCCTGAGGACTGGCTGTGTCTCTCTGCACCCTCAGGACTGTCTGTCTCTCTGCACACTGAGGTCTGTCTGTCTCTCTGCACCCTGAGGACTGTCTGTCCCTTTCTGGACCCTGAGGATTGTATGTCTCTCTCTGCACTCTGAGTACTGTCTGTGTCTCTCTGCACCCTGGGGACTATCTGTCTCTCTCTGGACCCTAAGGACTGTCTGTCTCTCTACACCCTGAGTACTGTCCGTGACTCTGCAACCTGAGGACTGCCTGTGTCTCTCTGATCCCTGAGGACTGTCTGTCTCTCAGCACCCTGATGTATGTCTGTCTCTCTGCACCCTGAGGACTGTCTGTCTCTCTTCAGCCTGAGGATTGTCTGTCTCTATCCACCCTGAGGACTGTCTGTGTCTCTCTTCACCATGAAGACTGTCTGTCTGTCTGCACCATGAGGACTGTCTGTCTCTCTGCACCCTGAGGCCTGTCTGTCTCTCTGCACCCTGAGGACTGTCCTTGTCTCTCAGCACCCTGAGGACTGTCTGTCTGTCTACACCCTGAGGGCTCTCCGTTTCTCTGCACCCTGAGGACTATCTGACTCTCTCTGGACCCTAAGGACTGTCTGTCTCTCTGCACGCTGAGTACTGTCCGTGACTCTGCAACCCCAGGACTGCCTGTGTCTTTCTGATCCCAGAGGACTGTCTGTCTCTCAGCACCCTGATGTATGTCTGTCTCTCTGCACTCTGAGGACTGTCTGTCTCTCTTCAGCCTGAGGATTGTCTGTCTCTCTCCACCCTGAGGACTGTCTGTGTCTCTCTTCACCCTGAGGACTGTCTGTCTGTCTGCACCATGAGGACTGTCTGTCTCTCTACACCCTGAGGATCGTCTGTCTCTCTCTGGACCCTGAGGACTGTCTGTCTCTCTCTGATCCCTGAGGACTGTCTGTCTCTCTGTACCCTGAGGACTATCTGACTCTCTGCATCCTGAGGATTGTCTGTCTCTCTGCTCACTGAGGACTGTCCGTATCTCTCTGCACCCTGAGGACTGTCCGTGTCTCTCTGCACCCTGAAGACTGTCTGTATCTCTACACCCTGAGTTCTCTCTGTCTCTCTGCAGCCTGTGGACGGTCTGTCTCTCTGCACCCTGAGGACTGTCCGTGTCTCTCTGCACCCTGAGGCCTGTCTCTGTCACTCTGCACCCTGAGGTCTGTCCTTTTCTTTCAGCACCCTGAGGACTGTCTGTCTGCCTACATCCTGAGGGCTCTCCGTCTCTCGGCACCCAGAGGACTGTGCGTCTCTCTACACCCTGAGGTCTGTCTCTCTCTCTGCACCATGAGGACTTTCTGTCTCTCTGCACCCTGGGGACTGTCTGTCTCTCTGCACCCTGAGGCCTGTCTCTCTCTATGCACCCTGGGGACTGTCTGCCTCTCTCTGCTCCCTGAGGACTGTCTGTTTCTCTGCACCCTGAGGACTGTCTGTGACTCTCTGCTCCCTGAGGCCTGTCTGTCTCTCTCTGGACCCTGAGGACTATCTGTCTCTCTGCACCCTGATTACTGTCCTTGTCTCTGCACCCTGAGGACTGTCCGTCTCTCTCTGCTCCTTGAAGACTGTCTGTACCTCTGCACCCTGAGTTCTGTCTGTCTCTCTGCCACCTGAGGACTGTCTGTCTCTCTGCACCCGGAGGACTGTCTATGTCTCTCTGCCCCCTGAGGACTGTCTGTCTCTCTCTGGACCCTGAGGACTGTCTGTCTCTCTGCACCCTGAGGACTGTCTGTCTCTCTGCACCCTGAGGGCTGTCCGTCTCTCTCTGCACCCTGAGGACTGTCTGTCTCTCTGCACCCTGAGGACTGTCTGTCTCTCTGCACCCTAAGGACTGTCGGTGTTACTGCACCCTGAGGTTTGTCTGTCTCTCTAGACCCTGAGGACTGTCTGTGTCTCTCTGCACCCCGAGGACTGTCTGTCTCTCTGCACACTGCGGACTGTCCGTGTCTCTCTGCACCCTAAGGACTGTCTGTCTCTCTCCACACTGATGTGTCCGTCTCTCTCTGAACCCTGAGGACTGTCCGTGTCTCTCTGCACCCTGAGGCCTGTCTCTGTCTCTCTGCACCCTGAGGGCTGTCCTTGTCTCTCAGCACCCTGAGGACTGTCTGTCTGCCTACATCCTGAGGGCTCTCCGACTCTCTCCACCCAGAGGACTGTCCGTCTCTCTGCACCCTGAGGTCTGTCTCTCTCTCTGCACCCTGAGGACTGTCTGTGTCTCTCTGCTCCCTGAGGACTGTCTGTCTCACTCTGGACGCTGAGGACTGTCTGTCTCTCTGCACCCTGAGTACTGTCCGTGTCTCTGCACCCTGAGGACTGTCTGTGTCTCTCTGCTCCCTGAGGACTGTCCGTGCCTCTCTGGACCCTGAGGACTGTCTGTCTCTCTGCACCCTGAGGACTGTCTGTCTCTCTGCACCCTGAGGGCTGTCCGTGTCTCGGCACCGAGAGGACTGTGCGTCTCTCTGCACCCTGAGGTCTGTCTCTCTCTCTGCACCCTGAGGACTTTCTGTCTCTCTGCACCCTGGGGACTGTCTGTCTTTCTGCACCCTGGGGACTGTCTGTCTTTCTGCACCCTGAGGCCTGTCTCTCTCTATGCACCCTGGGGACTGTCTGCCTCTCTCTGCTCCCTGAGGACTGTCTGTCTCTCTGCACCCTGAGGTCTGTCTCTCTCTGCACCCTGAGGTCTGTCTGTCTCTGCACCCTGAGGGCTGTCCGTCTCTCTGCACCCTGAGGACTGTCTGTCTGTCTACACCCTGAGGACTGTCTGTCTCTCTGCACCCGGAGGACTGTCTGTGTCTCTCTGCTCCCTGTGGACTGTCTGTCTCTCTCTGCTCCCTGTGGACTGTCTGTCTCTCTCTGGACCCTGAGGATTGTCTGTCTCTCTGCACCCTGAGTACTGTCCGTGTCTCTGCACCCTGAGGACTGTCTGTGTCTCTCTGCTCCCTGAGGACTGTCCGTGCCTCTCTGCACCCTGAGGACTGTTTGTCTCTCTGCACCCTGAGGCCTGTCTGTCTCTCTGCACCCGGAGGAATGTCTGTGTTTCTCTGCTCCCTGACGACTGTCTGTCTCTCTGCACCCTGAGGCCTGTCTGTCTCTCTGCACCCTGGGGACTGTCTGTCTTTCTGCACCCTGGGGACTGTCTGTCTTTCTGCACCCTGAGGCCTGTCTCTCTCTATGCACCCTGGGGACTGTCTGCCTCTCTCTGCTCCCTGAGGACTGTCTGTCTCTCTGCACCCTGAGGACTGTCTGTGTCTCTCTGCTCCCTGAGGCCTGTCTGTCTCTCTGCACCCTGAGGACTTTCTGTCTCTCTGCACCCGAAGGAATGTCTGTGTTTCTCTGCTCCCTGACGACTGTCTGTGTCTCTGCACCCTGGGGACTGTCTGTCTCTCTGCACCCTGAGGCCTGTCTCTCTCTATGCACCCTGGGGACTGTCTGCCTCTCTCTGCTCCCTGAGGACTGTCTGTCTCTCTGCACCCTGAGGTCTGTCTCTCTCTGCACCCTGAGGTCTGTCTGTCTCTGCACCCTGAGGGCTGTCCGTCTCTCTGCACCCTGAGGACTGTCTGTCTCTCTCTGCACCCTGAGGACTGTCCGTCTGTCTGCACCCTGCGGACTGTCCGTGTCTCTCTGCACCCTAAGGACTGTCTGTCTCTCTCCACCCTGAGGTGTCCGTCTCTCTCTGAACCCTGAGGACTGTCTGTGTCTTTCTGCACCCTGAGGCCTGTCTCTGTCTCTCTGCACCCTGAGGACTGTCCTTGTCTCTCAGCACCCTGAGGACTGTCTGTCTGTCTACACCCTGAGGGCTCTCCGTCTCTCTGCACCCAGAGGATTGTGCGTCTCTCTGCACCCTGAGGTCTGTCTCTCTCTCTGCACCCTGAGGACTGTCTGTCTCTCTGCACCCAGAGGACTGTCTGTGTCTCTCTGCTCCATGAGGACTGTCTGTCTCTCTCTGGACCCTGAGGACTGTCTGTCTCTCTGCACCCTGAGGACTGTCTGTCTCTCTGCACCCTGAGTACTGTCCGTGACTCTGCAACCTGAGGACTGCCTGTGTCTCTCTGATCCCTGAGGACTGTCTGTCTCTCAGCACCCTGATGTATGTCTGTCTCTCTGCACTCTGAGGACTGTCTGTCTCTCATCAGCCTGAGGATTGTCTGTCTCTCTCCACCCTGAGGACTGTCTGTGTCTCTATTCACCCTGAGGACTGTCTGTCTGTCTGCACCATGAGGACTGTCTGTCTCTCTGCACCCTGAGGATCGTCTGTCTCTCTCTGGACCCTGAGGACTGTCTGTCTCTCTCTGATCCCTGAGGACTGTCTGTCTCTCTGCACCCTGAGGACTATCTTTCTCTCTGCATCCTGAGGATTGTCTGTCTCTCTGCTCACTGAGGACTGTTCGTATCTCTCTGCACCCTGAGGACTGTCCGTGTCTCTCTGCACCCTGAAGACTGTCTGTATCTCTACACCCTGAGTTCTGTCTGTCTCTCTGCAGCCTGTGGACGGTCTGTCTCTCTGCACCCTGAGGACTGTCCGTGTCTCTCTGCACCCTGAGGCCTGTCTCTGTCACTCTGCACCCTGAGGTCTGTCCTTGTCTTTCAGCACACTGAGGACTGTCTGTCTGCCTACATCCTGAGGGCTCTCCGTCTCTCGGCACCCAGAGGACTGTGCGTCTCTCTGCAGCCTGAGGTCTGTCTCTCTCTCTGCACCCTGAGGACTTTCTGTCTCTCTGCACCCGGAGGACTGTCTGTGTTTCTCTGCTCCCTGACAACTGTTTGTCTCTCTCCACCCTGAGGCCTGTCTGTCTCTCTGCACCCTGAGGCCTGTCTCTCTCTATGCACCCTGGGGACTGTCTGCCTCTCTCTGCTCCCTGAGGACTGTCTGTCTCTCTGCACCCTGAGGGCTGTCTGTGTCTCTCTGCTCCCTGAGGCCTGTCTGTCTCTCTCTGGACCCTGAGGACTATCTGTCTCTCTGCACCCTGATTACTGTCCTTGTCTCTGCACCCTGAGGACTGTCCGTGTCTCTCTGCACCCTGAGGACTGTCTGTCTCTCTCTGCTCCTTGAAGACTGTCTGTACCTCTGCACCCTGAGTTCTGTCTGTCTCTCTGCCACCTGAAGACTATCTGTCTCTCTGCACCCTGAGGACTGTCCGTGTCTTTCTGCACCTTGAGGCCTGTCTCTGTCTCTCTGCACCCGGAGGACTGTCTATGTCTCTCTGCTCCCTGAGGACTGTCTGTCTCTCTCTGGACCCTGAGGACTGTCTGTCTCTCTGCACCCTGAGGACTGTCTGTCTCTCTGCACCCTGAGGGCTGTCCGTGCCTCTCTGCACCCTGAGGACTGTCTGTCTCTCTGCACCCTGAGTACTGTCCGTGTTTCTGCACTCTGTATACTGTCTGTCTCTCTGCACCCTGAGGACTGTCTGTCTCTCTGAACCCTGAGGGCTGTCCGTGTCTCTCTGCACCCTGAGGACTGTCTGTCTCTCTGCACCCTGAGGACTGTCGGTGTTACTGCACCCTGAGGTTTGTCTGTCTCTCTAGACCCTGAGGACTCTCTGTGTCTCTCTGCACCCCGAGGACTGTCTGTCTCTCTGCACCCTGCGGACTGTCCGTGTCTCTCTGCACCCTAAGGACTTTCTGTCTCTCTCCACACTGATGTGTCCGTCTCTCTCTGAACCCTGAGGACTGTCCGTGTCTCTCTACACCCTGAAGACTGTCTGTATCTCTACACCCTGAGGACTGCCTGTCTCTCTGCACCCTGAGGACTGTCCGTGTCTCTCTGCACCCTAAGGCCTGTCTCTGTCTCTCTGCACCCTGAGGGCTGTCCTTGTCTGTCAGCACCCTGAGGACTGTCTGTCTGCCTACATCCTGAGGGCTCTCCGTCTCTCGGCACCCAGAGGACTGTGCGTCTCTCTGCAGCCTGAGGTTTGTCTCTCTCTCTGCACCCTGAGGACTGTCTGTCTCTCTGCCGCCTGAGGACTGTCTGTCTCTCTGCACCCTGAGGACTGTCCGTGTCTTTCTGCACCCTGAGGACTGTCCTTGTCTCTCTGCACCCTGAGGACTGTCCTTGTCTCTCTGCACCCTGAGGTCTGTCTCTCTCTCTGCACCCTGAGGACTGTCTGTCTCTCTGCACTCGGAGGACTGTCTATGTCTCTCTGCTCCCTGAGGACTGTCTGTCTCTCTCTGGACCCTGAGGACTGTCTGTCTCTCTGCACCCTGAGGTCTGTCTCTCTCTCTCTGCACCCTGAGGACTGTCTGTCTCTCTGCACTCGGAGGACTGTCTATGTCTCTCTGCTCCCTGAGGACTGTCTGTCTCTCTCTGGACCCTGAGGACTGTCTGTCTCTCTGCACCCTGAGGGCTGTCCGTGTCTCTCTGCACCCTGAGGACTGTCTGTCTCTCTGCACCCTGAGGCCTGTCTGTCTCTCTGCACCCTGGGTCTGTCTGTCTCTCTGCATTCTGAGGACTGTTTGTCTCTCTGCACCCTGAGGCCTGTCTGTCTCTCTCTGCACCCTGAGGACTGTCTCTCTCTCTGGACCCTGAGGACTGTCTGTCTCTCTGCACCCTGAGGTCTGTCTGTCTCTCTCCACCCTGAGGTCTGTCTGTCTCTGCACCCTGAGGACTGTCCGTCTCTCTGCACCCTGCGGACTGTCCGTGTCTCTCTGCACCCAAAGGACTGTCTGTCTCTCTCCACCCTGAGGTGTCCGTCTCTCTCTGAATCCTGAGGACTGTCTTGTCTTTCTGCACCCTGAGGACTGTCCGTGTCTCTCTGCACCCTGAGGCCTGTCTCTGTCTCTCTGCATCCTCAGGAGTGTCCTTGTCTCTCAGCACCCTGAGGACTGTCTGTCTGCCTACATCCTGAGGGCTCTCCGTCTCTCGGCACCCAGAGGGCTGTCCTTGTCTCTCAGCACCCTGAGGACTGTCTGGCTGCCTACATCCTGAGGGCTCTCCGTCTCTCGGCACCCAGAGGACTGTGCGTCTCTCTGCACCCTGAGGTCTGTCTCTCTCTCTGCACCCTGAGGACTGTCTGTCTCTCTGCACTCGGAGGACTGTCTGTGTCTCTCTGCTCCCTGAGGACTGTCTGTCTCTCTCTGGACCCTGAGGACTGTCTGTCTCTCTGCACCCTGAGGACTGTCTGTCTCTCTGCACTCGGAGGACTGTCTATGTCTCTCTGCACCCTGAGGACTTCTGTCTCTCTGCAGTCTGAGGATAGTCTGTCTCCACCCTGAGGACTGTCCGTGTCTCTGCACCCTTAGGACTGTCTGTCTCTCTGCACTCTGAGGACTGTCTGTCTCTCTGCACCCTGAGGACTGTCCGTGTCTCTGCACCCTGAGAACTGGCTGTGTCTCTCTGCACCCTCAGGACTGTCTGTCTCTCTGCACCCTGAGGACTGTCTGTCTCTTTCTGGACCCTGAGGATTGTATGTCTCTATCTGCACTCTGAGTACTGTCTGTGTCTCTCTGCACCCTGGGGACTATCTGTCTCTCTCTGGACCCTAAGGACTGTCTGTCTCTCTGCACCGAGTACTGTCCGTGTCTCTGCACCCTGAGAACTGGCTGTGTCTCTCTGCACCCTGAGGCCTGTCTCTCTCTATGCACCCTGGGGACTGTCTGCCTCTCTCTGCTCCCTGAGGACTGTCTGTCTCTCTGCACCCTGAGGACTGTTTGTGTCTCTCTGCTCCCTGAGGCCTGTCTGTCTCTCACTGGACCCTGAGGACTATCTGTTTCTCTGCACCCTGATTACTGTCCTTGTCTCTACACCCTGAGGACTGTCCGTGTCTCTCTGCACCCTGAGGACTGTCTGTCTCTCTCTGCTCCTTGAAGACTGTCTGTA